>NC_092292.1:1880766-1938266 GCF_036320965.1 Panulirus ornatus
CCTCCTCCTCCTCCTGTTCGCTCCCTCCAGGGAAGATCTTCTCACCAGACTTTGTCCTGATGTTTACAATATGATCAATTTTTGCTTTTGATACAATCACCAACGGTAGGTAGCAGTAACAAGATCCATTACTGTGAGTCACAATTATCATACGTCAGCATACAACATCTGCAAGATACATCAACATGTGCCAGGTGGTGGCATAGTGTTGCACGATATACCTGACTTTCTTCACGTGTGAACATATGTCACTATCGTCTTGAAGGCAGACGAGTGGGCAAACGTGGCTGTAGAACCACTCGCTCAGAACATGTGGCTGTAGAACCACTCGCTCAGAACATGTGGCTGTAGAACCACTCGCTCAGAACATGTGGCTGTAGAACCACTCGCTCAGAACATGTGGCTGTAGAAGCACTCGCTCAGAACATGTGGCTGTAGAACAACTCGCTCAGAACATGTGGCTGTAGAACAACTCGCTCAGAACATGTGGCTGTAGAACAACTCGCTCAGAACATGTGGCTGTAGAACCACTCGCTCAGAACTTCTTGGGATGTGTTCTCTCCTAATAAGCATCAATGATATTGATGGTTGACCTCGCTGTAGGATAATAACATGAACAGACGCTTCTAGGGCGGTAAGTAAACCTATGATAGAAAGTGAATCCAACTGATGTGGTATATGGGGGACGATCTGTTGTTACCTGGATGTAGGTAGAGCATTTGACGCGGTCACTGTCAACCACAGAGAAGTATGTGGGCTTGTGTGTGGAGTGTAGGGTCGGGTCTCTGTAAACTGTGCATGACAGGTGGTGGTGAGTGGATGTGTACTTGTGAGGCCATTCTTCGTTTCTTCCTACTCTACCTTGCGAAGGTATGAGAGATGATAAACTAAAAACAAATGTATTTAAGAAAAAGTAATCCAGGTGGATACGTTTTGATTGTAGTCATAGAGAGAATACTCTTCTTATGTACACATTACCTCAGCCTCGCCAAACGCTCGTCCTCACACAGAACATCACAGTTGATAACATCTCCGTTGATCTAGCTACATCTATGGTGCTACGTACGTATAGAAAGAGTCACTTTCATCAAATATGTTAACAAGCTGAAACTCTTTAGTGATAACATGCCACTGTGTGTGAGCAAACATGGTAATCATAACGTGGTCTGGTCAGAGCTTAACTTTGAAGGAAACTTTACATCGTAGACTCATGCTTCTATCTTCTCCTTTTCTTGATAACACAAAAAATGATATACAAATGCTGGAAACAATTCCCATTTACTTGGTTTGAAGACTTTAGTGTCAGGTTTGGTAGCGATAACAAAATATGCGATAATATTAACCATTTTCTTATAAATGTAGAGATTGGAATCACCAGTTGAGATGATTATGAAATAAGTTTGTCTTTAAGATGACACGTTTGAAATCTTCTTCCTCAGCAAATGTAGGTTTGGTGTCGAAGTTAAGTGATGTTTTGCTCATTACTCTTGTTATGACTGGTAGTGTCAGCGGTGTTGTGTGATGTTTACCACATAGCTTGGTCGTACCTCACAACTCATCCACAGTCAGGCACTAGACTCATGCTTGTTATACTGTATTATCTCTGCTGGTTTCTGCTAGGAAAAGATAAGTTTGCTTCTCCTCCTGCTGGTGAAGGCAGGTCATCAGGGAGTGTACCTCACATCACTCAGGACACGAAGACGCGACATCTGATAATGTGCGGAGGTTCTCCAGTCCCTCACATGCGTGTTGCAACACCACATCTCACGAACTTCCTGTGTGACTGACCCAGTCTGACCCCATCCTCAGCTGAACTGAATGATATTCAATCTTATTTGTTTTGAGATATTTGTTTTATCTGTGTTGTGGATGTGAGAAATGATCAGCCAGTTGAACAAGGCAAGTGAGGAGATGACAAGCGGTGTGAACGTGAGAAAGATGATGAACATCTTGAAGAACATTTGATAACTTTAGGAGAACAAAGATGACATCAGTGGCGTTGGTGATGCAGTCCATAAAGTGAATGTGCTGAGGAGTTCCATCAGTGGTGAGGAAAAGATGTAATGGAGGAAAGATCTGAAATATATTGTTTGATAAAACTGTTATGTACTGGATTGACAACATCACCATTATTCTCTTCTTTTCTTTGTATTGCGTATGATAATCATTGGTGACGTTGGCAACCAACACGCAAGTAGAGAGACAGAATCATGATTCATGATGAGTGAGGGAAGTGAGTGAGTTGAGAGATAGATTCATGATGTGTGAGGGAAGTGAGTGAGTTGAGAGATAGATTCATGATGTGTGAGGGAAGTGAGTGAGTTGAGAGATAGATTCATGATGAATGAGGGAAGTGAGTGAGTTGAGAGATAGATTCATGATGAGTGAGGGAAGTGAGTGAGTTGAGAGATAGATTCATGATGAGTGAGGGAAGTAAGTGAGTTGAGAGATAGATTCATGATGAGTGAGGGAAGTGAGTGAGTTGAGAGATAGATTCATGATGAGTGAGGGAAGTGAGTGAGTTGAGAGATAGATTCATGATGAGTGAGGGAAGTGAGTGAGTTGAGAGATAGATTCATGATGAGTGAGGGAAGTGAGTGAGTTGAGAGATAGATTCATGATGAGTGAGGGAAGTGAGTGAGTTGAGAGATAGATTCATGATGAGTGAGGGAAGTGAGTGAGTTGAGAGATAGATTCATGATGTGTGAGGGAAGTGAGTGAGTTGAGAGATAGATTCATGATGAGTGAGGGAAGTGAGTGAGTTGAGAGATAGATTCATGATGAGTGAGGGAAGTGAGTGAGTTGAGAGATAGATTCATGATGAGTGAGGGAAGTGAGTGAGTTGAGAGATAGATTCATGATGAGTGAGGGAAGTGAGTGAGTTGAGAGATAGATTCATGATGAGTGAGGGAAGTGAGTGAGTTGAGAGATAGATTCATGATGAGTGAGGGTTGTGAAGTGAGTTGAGAGATAGATTCATGATGTGTGAGGGAAGTGAGTGAGTTGAGAGATAGATTCATGATGAGTGAGGGAAGTGAGTGAGTTGAGAGATAGATTCATGATGAGTGAGGGAAGTGAGTGAGTTGAGAGATAGATTCATGATGAGTGAGGGAAGTAAGTGAGTTGAGAGATAGATTCATGATGAGTGAGGGAAGTAAGTCAGTTGAGAGATAGATTCATGATGTGTGAGGGAAGTAAGTGAGTTGAGAGATAGATTCATGATGTGTGAGGGAAGTAAGTGAGTTGAGAGATAGATTCATGATGAGTGAGGGAAGTGAGTGAAGCGAGAAAATTAGTCAGTCTACTTATTTCTTTTAATCTATCATGGAAAGGAAAGAAGTGAGAGAGAGAGAGAGAGAGAGAGAGAGAGAGAGAGAGAGAGAGAGAGAGAGAGAGAGAGAGAGAGAGAGAGAGAGAGAGAGAGAGAGAGAGAGAGAGAGAGAGAGAGAGAGAGAGAGAGAGAGAGAGAGAGAGAGAGAGAGAGAGAGAGGAGAGAGAGAGAGAGAGAGTTTTAAATTCAGTGACGAATATTTCTTTAACAAAATCGATTTGTGGGAGAAGTGTGTGATGAACTCTGTACATGTATATTTGTTGTGTTTTTATAGCTTTTAGCCAGAGTGATGTTGGTCGTGTTACGTTCTGCCTCCACCCCTTACATCAAAGGTGTATGATCAGCCCATAGGCCCATTAAAACAGATAACTCTGAAATAACAGCTTCTGTTAACAGAGAGATTTGGGCCAGACACAGATACCCTTACCATCTGGCTAACATCTGACAGCTGACGACCGTAATTATACCTACTTTTTCTTTCAAGTTGGTCAAATACCAAACTCAGATAAAAATCTATAAAAATATATTTATGATAGCAAAAATAAACATGGCTCTCTCGTCACATACAATTCATTCTTGATATATAGATCTCTCTCTCTCTCTCTCTCTCTCTCTCTCTCTCTCTCTCTCTCTCTCTCTCTCTCTCTCTCTCTCTCTCTCTCTCTCTCTGTATTACTTTTCTTAACATCTGTTTGGCAAATTCACTGACCTCAATTATATAACATAAGGGTTTAGAATGACTAAGATGTGTACAGATTACATTATACATTTACCAACAGCATTATATCACATCTTCCTCTATGGCCATTCTGTGAGAGAGTTGACCTTGGCTTTCTTCCAGTTTCTATATAAATTCTTCATATCACTTTCTCTTGTCTCTTATATGTTTTGTCCTTCCATAATTTGTAATATTATTGAAAATATTTACTCTTAATTTGTTTACACTAATAAACAAAATCTCTTATATCAACATACAATATTAAGACCTACAGTACAAGATAATGTACACTGGACACGTCATTCCTCAAAGAAAACTGAATGAGATATAATGAATAAATATAGCATTTGTTGGTGAATAAGGGAGATAATTGTAGGAGTTGTTATGTGAATAACGGGCTAAACCACCTGGAGGAATGGACTGGATGTTCGTATGTGTCTAAGCTTTGTGGGTTTTGCTTTGGTGAACATTGGAAAGTCTTGATGTACAGTATCATATAAATGTAAACATCATTTCTAAATCATTGTTACACATATACGCGAGTAACACATGTGAGCATTTTGTTCCATAGTCGTTCATGATGTCTCACAGGTAACGTTGAGCGTGTGTTAGGGACTGAGGTTGATTCTGGAGTGGATGTATTCAACTAAAGTAGAGGAAACCCATTTGCCACGAGTCGTCTTGGTTGTATGCGCCAGGGAGCAGAGCAAACCCAGAGCACGAAATGTCTGGAGTCAAGTTAAGTGGGGACTTTGTGGGATTGGGTCTAGGGAGGAGAAGATTGCTTGGATCAAGGCTGACTTCAGGGCAACCACGAGACAAAGATTTATCTCACTTGGGTCACGGTGAGGAGGAGGAGCTGCTGCTGGTAGCCAGACCAAACTGCTGGAAAAATATTTGGTCAAGATCCACAGGGTTGATGGCCATGGTTATAGCGTGGCCAGACCAGCTCATGGATGGAGTTTTCCTCATGAATTTAACAATTCTCTGATGACTTTGTATTGATTCATGCTGTGATTCCAGAATTTTTATAAAGAATTAACTTTTACGTTCTGGAATGATTTATCTTGAACGGAAAATGATTACAATTTTGTCGTAATTACTAGTAAGACCTGTGGCAGCGAGGCAACACTTCACGCTGGAATATTCCTAAGAAAATAGAGAGAAATCTGCTGACTTTATAGGACGGGAAGACAGTAGGACGGGAGGACGGTAGGACGGGAGGACGGGAGGACGGGAGGACGGGAGGACGGTAGGACGGGAGGACGGGAGGACAGTAGGACAGTAGGACGGGAGGACGGTAGGACGGGAGGACGGGAGGACGGGAGGACGGTAGGACGGGAGGACGGGAGGACAGTAGGACAGTAGGACGGGAGGACGGTAGGACGGGAGGACGGGAGGACGGTAGGACGGGAGGACGGGAGGATGGTAGGACGGGATGAGGGTAGGACGGGAGGACGGGAGAACGGGAGGACGGGAGGACGGGAGAACGGGAGAACGGGAGGACGGGAGGACGGGAGGACGGGAGGATGGTAGGACGGGAGGAGGGTAGGACGAGAGGACGGTAGGACGGGAGGACGGGAGGACGGTAAGACGGGAGGGCGGGAGGACGGTCGAGCTAAAGTGGATGAACCAGGAGGAGGGACGAAGAAGATGAAGGAGGACAACAAGGATATAATAGAGCTAGAGAGAGAGAGAGAGAGAGAGAGAGAGAGAGAGAGAGAGAGAGAGAGAGAGAGAGAGAGAGAGAGAGAGAGAGAGAGAGAGAGAGAGAGAGAGAGAGAGAGAGAGAGAGAGAGAGAGAGAGAGGTTAATAATTCCTTCCACAGAACAGAATCTTCAGCCATCCACCCGTTAATCTCCCATGTGCCACAACTTCACCAAGACACATCGTACAGACGTCAGAGCCACCACAAGTGTCATTCGTCAGCCTCATTACATCCATACAAGTTTTCTCTTAATCCTTCCTGCTGGAGGTGTGACACTCTCCCAGAGTTGAGGGATTAGCCTCACGGCTGCTAATAACTCGGGTGAAGTTCCCAACATGAACCGAAATTTCAATAGATCCGATTTTCTTTTGTAGTGGCTTCCAGAGCTGCACAAGAAGCGAGACATTCCTGAACTGCACAAGAGACGAGACGTTCCAGAACTGCACAGAAGTCGAGACGTTCCAGAACTGCACAAGAGGCGAGGTATTCCAGAGCTCCAAAAGAGACGAGACGTTCCAGAACTGCACAGAAGTCGAGACGTTCCAGAACTGCACAAGAGGCGAGGTATTCCAGAGCTCCAAAAGAGGCGAGACGTTCCAGAACTGCACAAGAGTCGAGACATTCCAGAACTGCAAAAGAGGCGAGACGTTCCAGAACTGCACAAGAGTCGAGACATTCCAGAAATGCACAAGAGTCGAGACATTCCAGAACTGCAAAAGAGACGAGACGTTCCAGAACTGCACAAGAGACGAGACATTCCAGAACTGCAAAAGACGCGAGACGTTCCAGAACTGCACAAGAGGCGAGACATTCCAGAACTGCACAAGAGTCGAGACATTCCAGAACTGCAAAAGACGCGAGACGTTCCAGAACTGCACAAGAGGCGAGACATTCCAGAACTGCAAAAGAGGCGAGACGTTCCAGAACTGCACAAGAGGCGAGACATTTCAGAACTGCACAAGAGTCGAGACATTCCAGAACTGCAAAAGAGGCGAGACGTTCCAGTACTGTACAAGAGGCGAGACATCGCCTGGAAGCGAGGCCCCATCCTAGCGGACGTGACAGCTGTAGGTAGAGGGAAGTGGTGCTGATGAGAGCATTTGTGTGTGGCAGTTGTGAGTGTGAGGACGGGAGGCATGAGGAAGCTGAGCCGGGAATGTCTTCATGTGTCACAGTGAGGCTGGTTGATCCAACATGTCTGACCAGCACAACTACACATGACGACACATATGAGACAGTGAGGGTGATCCAGACGTCGCCGACCCAACAAGTGCTGGTAACATCCTGCAGGTGGGCACGACAGAGGCTATCATCATGACTTGGTAACAAATGGTAAGGTTCAGGTGGGCATTATGAAGCTGACACCAAGAAGTGTGTGTGTGTGGGTGTGTGTGTGTGTGTGTGTGTGGGTGGGTGTGTGTGTGTGTGTGGGTGGGTGTGTGTGGGTGTGTGTGTGGGTGTGTGTGCGTGTGTGGGTGTGTGTGTGTGTGTGTGTGTGTGGGTGAACGTCAGGAATCATACAAAAGACTCATATTTGTTGTTGCAGCTGGAGGGGTTGAGTGAGGTGTTCGTGATGACATCCCTCAGTGTGGTGTGTGGCACTGAGCAAGTGAGAGTAATGAAGTCTATCCAAGACGTGAGAGCAGAGCATGGTTGAATGTTATGATCGAGTCAAGCCCGACGCTGTGTGGTGGCTCAATCTGTGATGCGCTGTTGATATGGATGAAGAAGTCCGACGAACTGGAGGATGATAAAAGCTGTTGTGATGTGAGTAGACATGATGAAGGCCGCCCAGGGAGTGGATAGCGTTACACAACGCAGGATAACGCTGAAAGCTGCCCCGGGGGAGTGGGTAGCGTTACACAAAGCAGGATAACGCTATCTTACAGTCAAGTGATGAAATTAAACACCGAATCAAAACGACTTATATTACGAGAAATAAAGAATACAAGACAAAAGGGTCACATTACTCGTGCACATAATTACGTTACCACTTAACAGGCCAGTTAAGATTTCAAACCAGAAGATCCCTGATCTTCACAACAATTCATCTATAAAAACATGACACAACACACACTTCACCGGTGGCCAGTTGTAGAAGACAAGTTACAATACAGTGTTACACTCGGACGCCGAACGACATAGTTCAATACGGTATAGTTTAGTGTAGCACTACATCACTTAGTGCTAACGCAGCGATCGTAGTGGCTACGGGGCTGAGACAAGTGGGAACCCGCATTACCTGCTGGTCACGTGACGGCTGAAGGAATCACTGCCATGCAGTCGTTAGGGCTTTTACTGAAGGGGAACCAGACGAGGGCGGGCAGCCCCTCCCTGACCTTCCTCATTTCGACTGTGATCGGGAAGAATGATCACGTACGATTAATCTGAATTGGGTTAAAGTCGGAGTGTCGCTCCCTCATCCGTGGCTGACCCCGGCCGTGGCTGACCCCGGCCGGGTGGCGGCGCAGGCCTGTGTGGCGGGCAGGACCTGAGCGACGATGTGCCGGGCGTTGGAGGTGAAATCCCAGCGGAGGTACTGGCGACCCTGCAGGGAAGACCACGTAGGGATGAACGAGGAATCTGTAGAGACCCCGGGTCACCTCACTGCCTACCTACAACATTACCTACAACATACATTACCTACAACATACATTACCTACAACATACATTACCTACAACACAGAACACAGGTTCATTATAGTAGTAACAACGGTAAACATAACGAGGCACATTACAAAAACGTGGGTAGAAGTTGGGAGGTTAACGAGTCGTTATGATAGGGCAGTTCAGCTCACATATCAGTTGTAGATGATGTGAGGGCGTGATGAAGCCCATCCAACAGGTGCAGGTAGACAACATGAGGCCTTCCCAACATGTGATGGCTCCTCGTATATCGGAAGCCCACCTGACATGTCGGAGGTGGTGCTGTGTGGAGGGAGGTAATGATGTCTGCCCAGCGTGTGGCGGGAGGTGGTGCTGTGTGGCGGGAGGTAATGATGTCTGCCCAGCGTGTGGCGGGAGGTGGTGCTGTGTGGAGGGAGGTAATGATGTCTGCCCAGCGTGTGTGGTGGCGGATGGTACAACGTGGGCAGCCGTGGTGGCTTCCGCCCTGAATGTATTGTGGGGAGGCGTCATGTAACCTCCCGACGTGTGGTGGTCAGCGAGGCTGGGAGTGATGAAGCTCTGCCAGGAGATGGGTGGTAGCGAGTGGTGAGGTTCAGGGGGTTGTGGCGACGCTGGCCTAACTTGTGGTAGCAACAGTTAACATACCGTACGTACGCACGTACATGTAGTGAAGTCTGATCAACGTGTGATGTGGGCTACTAGCACAATACAGGATGAGGA
Organism: Panulirus ornatus; assembly: GCF_036320965.1. Classification (NCBI taxonomy): domain Eukaryota; kingdom Metazoa; phylum Arthropoda; class Malacostraca; order Decapoda; family Palinuridae; genus Panulirus; species Panulirus ornatus. Next base: position 1,889,873 of record NC_092292.1, read on the forward strand.
CCATCCAACACATGGTTGTAGCAGATGGTGAAGGGCACTCATTGTGGGTCATACGAGGCTAACCCAGCGTGAGACAGTTGTAGTTGTGATTGTGGGTCACTCGAAGGTAACCCAGCGTGAGACAGTTGTAGTTGTGATTGTGGGTCACTCGAAGGTAACCCAGCGTGAGACAGTTTTAGTTGTGATTGTGGGTCATACGAGGCTAACCCAGCGTGAGACAGTTGTAGTTGTGATTGTGGGCCACACGAAGGCTAACCCAGCGTGAGACAGCTGTAGTTGTGATTGTGGGTCACACAAGGCTAACCCAGCGTGAGACAGTTGTAGTTGTGATTGTGGGTCACACGAGGCTAACCCAGCGTGAGACAGTTGTAGTTGTGATTGTGGGTCACACGAGGCTGACCCAGCGTGAGACAGTTGTAGTTGTGATTGCACAGGTGGACGTGATGAAGACCATCCAACATGTGGAAGCTATAATGATGATTTTATAATAGTAATGACAATGATAATGATAACAAGGATAATGATGATAATAATGATAATGATAATAATGATAATGATGATAATTATAACAATGACAATGATGATAATAATGATGATGATTATAACAATAATAGTAATATTCATAATAATGATGGTATTAATAATAATAATAATAATGATAACAATAATAATAACAAGAAAAATAATGATAATAATAATAATAATTATAATAATAGAATAATGATAATGATAATGATGATAATGATAATAATAATAATAATAATAATAATAATAATAATAATAATAATAATAATAATAATAATTTTTTTTTTTTTTTTTTTTATACTTTGTCGCTGTCTCCCGCGTTTGCGAGGTAGCGCAAGGAAACAGACGAAAGAAATGGCCCAACCCCCCCCCCCCCCATACACAGGTATATACATACGTCCACACACGCAAATATACATACCTACACAGCTTTCCATGGTTTACCCCAGACGCTTCACATGCCCTGATTCAATCCACTGACAGCACGTCAACCCCGGTATACCACATCGCTCCAATTCACTCTGTTCCTTGCCCTCCTTTCACCCTCCTGCATGTTCAGGCCCCGATCACACAAAATCTTTTTCACTCCATCTTTCCACCTCCAATTTGGTCTCCCTCTTCTCCTCGTTCCCTTCACCTCCGACACATATATCCTCTTGGTCAATCTTTCCTCACTCATTCTCTCCATGTGCCCAAACCACTTCAAAACACCCTCTTCTGCTCTCTCAACCACGCTCTTTTTATTTCCACACATCTCTCTTACCCTTACGTTACTCACTCGATCAAACCACCTCACACCACATATTGTCCTCAAACATCTCATTTCCAGCACATCCATCCTCCTGCGCACAACTCTATCCATAGCCCACGCCTCGCAACCATACAACATTGTTGGAACCACTATTCCTTCAAACATACCCATTTTTGCTTTCCGAGATAATGTTCTCGACTTCCACACATTCTTCAAGGCCCCCAGAATTTTCGCCCCCTCCCCCACCCTATGATCCACTTCCGCTTCCATGGTTCCATCCGCTGCCAGATCCACTCCCAGATATCTAAAACACTTCACTTCCTCCAGTTTTTCTCCATTCAAACTCACCTCCCAATTGACTTGAACCTCAACCCTACTGTACCTAATAACCTTGCTCTTATTCACATTTACTCTTAACTTTCTTCTTCCACACACTTTACCAAACTCAGTCACCAGCTTCTGCAGTTTCTCACATGAATCAGCCACCAGCGCTGTATCATCAGCGAACAACAACTGACTCACTTCCCAAGCTCTCTCATCCCCAACAGACTTCATACTTGCCCCTCTTTCCAAAACTCTTGCATATACCTCCCTAACAACCCCATCCATAAACAAATTAAACAACCATGGAGACATCACACACCCCTGCCGCAAACCTACATTCACTGAGAACCAATCACTTTCCTCTCTTCCTACACGTACACATGCCTTACATCCTCGATAAAAACTTTTCACTGCTTCTAACAACTTTCCTCCCACACCATATATTCTTAATACCTTCCACAGAGCATCTCTATCAACTCTATCATATGCCTTCTCCAGATCCATAAATGCTACATACAAATCCATTTGCTTTTCTAAGTATTTCTCACATACATTCTTCAAAGCAAACACCTGATCCACACATCCTCTACCACTTCTGAAACCACACTGCTCTTCCCCAATCTGATGCTCTGTACATGCTTTCACCCTCTCAATCAATACCCTCCCATATAATTTACCAGGAATACTCAACAAACTTATACCTCTGTAATTTGAGCACTCACTCTTATCCCCTTTGTCTTTGTACAATGGCACTATGCACGCATTCCGCCAATCCTCAGGCACCTCACCATGAGTCATACATACATTAAATAACCTTACCAACCAGTCAACAATACAGTCACCCCCTTTTTTAATAAATTCCACTGCAATACCATCCAAACCTGCTGCCTTGCCGGCTTTCATCTTCCGCAAAGCTTTCACTACCTCTCCTCTGTTTACTAAATCATTTTCCCTAATCCTCTCACTTTGCACACCACCTCGACCAAAACACCCTATATCTGCCACTCTATCATCAAACACATTCAACAAACCTTCAAAATACTCACTCCATCTCCTTCTCACATCACCACTACTTGTTATCACCTCCCCATTTGCGCCCTTCACTGAAGTTCCCATTTGCTCCCTTGTCTTACGCACTTTATTTACCTCCTTCCAGAACATCTTTTTATTCTCCCTAAAATTTAATGATACTCTCTCACCCCAACTCTCATTTGCCCTCTTTTTCACCTCTTGCACCTTTCTCTTGACCTCCTGTCTCTTTCTTTTATACATCTCCCACTCAATTGCATTTTTTCCCTGCAAAAATCGTCCAAATGCCTCTCTCTTCTCTTTCACTAATACTCTTACTTCTTCATCCCACCACTCACTACCCTTTCTAATCAACCCACCTCCCACTCTTCTCATGCCACAAGCATCTTTTGCGCAATCCATCACTGATTCCCTAAATACATCCCATTCCTCCCCCACTCCCCTTGCTTCCATTGTTCTCACCTTTTTCCATTCTGTACTCAGTCTCTCCTGGTACTTCCTCACACAGGTCTCCTTCTCAAGCTCACTTACTCTCACCACCCTCTTCACCCCAACATTCACTCTTCTTTTCTGAAAACCCATACAGATCTTCACCTTAGCCTCCACAAGATAATGATCAGACATCCCTCCAGTTGCACCTCTCAGCACATTAACATCCAAAAGTCTCTCTTTCGCACGCCTGTCAATTAACACGTAATCCAATAACGCTCTCTGGCCATCTCTCCTACTTACATAAGTATACTTATGTAATAATAATAACAATAATAAAAATATTGATAATGATAATAATAATAATAATAATTATGATAATAGTAATATTAATGATAATAATAGTAATAGTAATAATAATAATGAATAATATTTAGAAAGATTATGAGAGGCAAGTGTTTTGGGAGCAGCTGAGTGAGTGTGTTAGATGTTTTTATGCACGAGACTGGGTCATAGTGATGGGTGATTTGAATGCAAAGGTGAGTAACGTGGCAGTTGAGGGATCAGTTGGTGTACATGGGGTGTTCAGTGTTGTAAATGGAAATGGTGGAAAGCTTGTAGATTTGTGTGCTGAAAAAGACTGGTGATTGGGAATACCTGGTTTAAAAAGAGAGATATACATGATTATACGTATGTGAGTAGGAGAGATGGCCAGAGAGCGTTGTTGGATTACGTGTTAATTGATAGACGAGTGAAAGAGAGACTTTTGGATGTTAATGTGCTGAGAGGTGCAACTGGAGGGATGTCTGATTATTATCTTGCGGAGGCGAAGGTGAAGATTTGTATAGGTTTTCAGAAAAGAAGAAAGAATGTTGGGGTGAAGAGAGTGGTGAGAGTAAGTGAGCTTGGGAAGGAGACTTGTGTGAGGAAGTACTAGGAGAGACTGAGTACAGAATGGAAAAAGGTGAGAACAAAGGAGGTAAGGGGAGTGGGAGAGGAATGGGATGTATTTAGGGAAGCAGTGATGGCTTGCGCAAAAGATGCTTGTGGCATGAAAAGCGTGGGAGGTGAGCAGATTGGAAAGGGTAGTGAGTGGTGGGATGAAGAAGTAAGATGATTAGTGAAAGAGAAGAGAGAGGCATTTGGACGAGTTTTGAAAAATGAGTTGGAGATGTATAAAAGAAAGAGACAGGAGGTCAATAGAAAAGTGCAAGAGGTGAAAAGGAGGGCAAATAAGGGTTGGGGTGAGAGAGTATCATTAAATTCTAGGGAGAATAAAAAGATGTTTTGGAAGGAGGTAAATAAAGTGCGTAAAACAAGAGAACAAATGCGAACATCGTTGAGAGAGAGAGAGAGAGAGAGAGAGAGAGAGAGAGAGAGAGAGAGAGAGAGAGAGAGAGAGAGAGAGAGAGAGAGAGAGAGAGAGAGAAATTTTGATGAGACAAAAGATCTTTGAGATTATGAAGGAAAAAGGTAAAGCAGAAGTTGAAAGTCGTCAGTGAGGCGATATATAGACCCATGAGTGGAGAGAGAAACCTGTCAAGTATTGATCCTTGTATTAAGCGGAGTCGAAGGTCTGGTCTGGTCTGGTGAGGTCTGGTCTGGTCTGGACTCATAACCCCAGACGTATGGACGCAATTACTGGGCCCAGCGCTACGGTGGGAACGGAAACTGATGGAGCGCGGCCCTCAACCTGGCTTGACTCAACACACAAGAAAAACTGTAATGTCGCCTCCAGCATATATTGATGGGTTCATCATGTTGCTCATAAGGAAACAATACTTCCTCAAGTTATCTTTCCTCCAAATGATCATAAAATGAGAATTTTCTGAGACAGTTCTCACATGACGCAGATCACCAGATCAACATATGTCCTCATGTGCCCTCCTTCCCCTCAAGCCATGATCAAGCCATGACCAAGCCATGATCAAGCCATGATCAAGCCATGATCAAGCCATGACCAAGCCATGACCAAGCCATGACCAAGCCATGATCAAGCCATGATCAAGCCATGATCAAGCTATGACCAAGCCATGATCAAGCTATGATCAAGCCATGATCAAGCTATGACCAAGCCATGATCAAGCTATGATCAAGCCATGATCAAGCTATGACCAAGCCATGATCAAGCTATGATCAAGCCATGATCAAGCTATGACCAAGCCATGATCAAGCTATGATCAAGCCATGATCAAGCTATGACCAAGCCATGATCAAGCCATGACCAAGCCATGATCAAGCCATGACCAAGCCATGATCAAGCTATGACCAAGCCATGACCAAGCCATGACCAAGCCATGATCAAGCCATGACCAAGCCATGATCAAGCCATGACCAAGCCATGATCAAGCCATGACCAAGCCATGATCAAGCCATGACCAAGCCATGACCAAGCCATGACCAAGCCATGATCAAGCCATGATCAAGCCATGATCAAGCCATGACCAAGCCATGATCAAGCCATGACCAAGCCATGACCAAGCCATGATCAAGCCATGATCAAGCCATGATCAAGCTATGACCAAGCCATGATCAAGCCATGATCAAGCCATGATCAAGCTATGACCAAGCCATGATCAAGCCATGACCAAGCCATGATCAAGCCATGACCAAGCCATGACCAAGCCATGATCAAGCCATGATCAAGCCATGATCAAGCTATGACCAAGCCATGATCAAGCCATGATCAAGCCATGATCAAGCTATGACCAAGCCATGATCAAGCCATGATCAAGCCATGATCAAGCCATGACCAAACCATGATCAAGCCAAGATCAAGCCATGATCAAGCCATGACCAAGCCATGATCAAGCCATGATCAAGCCACCATGATCAAGCCATGATCAAGCCATGATCAAGCCATGATCAAGCCATGACCAAGCCATGATCAAGCCATGATCAAGCAATGATCAAGCCATGATCACGGACATCTACACAGGAGTGTTGACACCTGTTATATAAAGCCTCGTCAATGTATCCTACTGCGCTGCTTACCGATGTATCGTCCTTCATCACACATCACTTATAGAATGTTTCTCTGAATAACTTCAAAACTACAAAACTAATCTAAAAATGATTTATCTGTTTACATAATCTCAAACGACGGTGCTGCGATTCATTTCACAGAATCTCATAAACTACAAGTATGTAAAGAAATCCCTCTCTCAATAACACACACACACACACACACACACACACACACACACACACACACACACACACACACACACACACACACACACAGCCAGGCGGTGTGCGTACACATTTGCGTCTCGAATTTATGTCCATTGCTCGAGTAATGGAAGTTTGCAGTTGTTGGTAAAGGTTTATTTTTGTTATGTGCCTCAACTTCAAGCACCAAAGTTTCGTGTTGGTCATGCCTCATAAATCTTATCCATAAACGGAGCGTAGATGTGAGAATGATTATCATCAATAATCTTTCCATTATTTGAATCATTTGGTGTCAGATCAACATTAGGGATATCTGAAGATTCCCAGATCAAAGCTCACACAAGGTTCAGTTGAGCAAGAACGACACATGTAGTGGCGACCAAGACCGACCAGCAGGCTGGAGGTGTACATCTCGGACGTGATCGAACTCCAGGTTGAATCTGAACAACACTTTCTCCTCACAACGAGGTACAACACACAACATAGACGCTTCACAACATGTTGAATTCAGGATTATATTTTTGTGCTCAGAAGAAGAGCCATCCATGGAGTAGCTACACAAACAGCCAGCATTAATGTGTGAACCGTTGCGAACACTGCTTCTACAGCCATGGGATGTGAGAACACAAGAGGCAGCCATGAACAGACAGGGTCAACCGGCAGACCCTGGCAAGGTAGCGTCGCTCTAGGCAACAATACCACAAAGTTCGTGAAACTCCAAGACAGACGGTCGACTTCTCCCAGCCTCTTGCAGCAAATGAAATTCAGACTAACCGTCCACTGGCTGACATACTTCTGGTACAGTTTTCAACCACTCGTACTGGTGAATCATTCCAGATGTTTACAATCCATTGAAGAAAAAGTACTTTGCCTCATTCCAGGTGAAGTTCTCGCCTCCCAGTTTATATCCGTCACTACGAATGAGCTTTTTAAGTAGGTTGTTAGATCCAGATTAATGAAGCCTTGGAAGATTATGAATACCTTTATTAGATCATATCTTAATCTTCTCTCTTTTAAGCTAGACATGATGTCTCAGTGGTTCAGTCGAATCTAATAGAATTTGTTCCATGCCGGGAATCATGATGGTCTTCGCCTTTGTACACTCTTCATTCTATATCTTCCAAGTGGCCAAATCTGAACACAATATTCAAGATGGGGACACAATAGTCAGCTGTAAGGAGTGAAGATGATTTTCCCAGACTAAGTTTAATCTGAAAGTCATCTACTTGTGAATCCAAGAATTTTGTTCTTTTTTTTAGCGTTTCAGTTCACTGCTTACCTGGCTTATGGTCACTAGAGATCGCCACCTTCAAGTTTTTTCCTTCATTGACTTTATGTAGCTCAGCAAAACTCATGCTGTAGCTTACCCTTCAATTTTACTAGCGTATGAAAACCTTTGCACTTATCAGTAATGAAAATCATACGCGACGAAGTTGCGTAGCACATTGCTCTACCAACTCTCTCCCGCCAGTGTAATGGTAAGAAGTCCATTTCCATGTTGTAGCTGGGAATATGTCTAATCATGAGAGACCCATATTGGTTATATGTTCTCACTGCACGTGACTGATACGTTATCAAGATGCAAGATATGTAACGCTGCTATCATGCTAGAGTCATCCAAGGATAATGAAGGATAATGAAGGATAAGTCAAAGATTGTAACAGGAAGAGTATCTAACACTACTAACACATAACACAAGAGTATCTAACACTACTAACACATAATGCAAGAGTATCTAATACTACTAACACATAGTGACCTAACTTACCTTACATGAGCATCCCCTAACATCTATATCATCGAGTTATCCTAATCAGAAAGTTAACATGTACACAGCTGCACTCGTATTTCTCTATCACTTAAGCAACATAAATGTAGAACCGGAAACCCGTGGCGTGTAAGAGCGCTACTTTTCTGATCATGTTGGAGCGTCCGATGACAGAGTATGACCCGGTGTGTGTGTGTGTGTGTGTGTGTGTGTGTGCTGGTGAATGTATGTGTGTGATAACCTGTTCATAATTATCTGTAAAGTTCAGAGAGTAAGTTTTGCTCTCATGAGACCAACATTAATATCTTGAACCTTATCATTATACAAGTTTGTAATGTTATGTTTACTGTATACGTTCACAACTTCATCACACAACTTATTCCTCACGTCCACAACATTGATGATATAAAGTAACTCTTTACAATCTTGTTAAGAAGGCTTCTTCTTAGTTTCTCGTGTGCAATTGTCTATCTATCATTACCTAAAGGTACTGCACAGTGAGGGAGTTTTACACTTGTGCCTGCCCCCTGACAGTGTGTTCACAGCGATGAAATTAACAAGAAATTGAAAATTTTGTCGAAAACAATATTTGATGTAGAAATAGCATGATTAATATGCTGTCAGACTGTTATCTTTGTGTTATCAGCAATGATCTGCCATTATGAAAAATACCATAACATTCTCCAAACATTTTCAAACGGAACTAATCATATTTTTTCTTCATTACAGGTCGAGTATCAGCAGAGGCAGCTTAAGCGTGAGGATCAAATTCAGTATAGATTCATTTCTGTTATCAAAGAGGAACTGCAGTGTATCAGCTGTGCAACCAAGTATATCAGTCACATAGTCCGGTTATGACCTGGACTGCAGAACCATGACGCTGTTTACCACAAACTGAAATAAACCTTTATGAAATGCTCTCCTCTGAAGCTACCCCAGAGCTATAAACAGACGCGCCATTCAACACGTTCCCAGCGTCACGTCCTTCATACAACAACAGACACAACTTGACTGTCATGAATAAATCATACAGTATAGATGATCCTAGGGAACACTACAACAACATGCTAACCATTCAACGAAGATCTTTTGAGATTAACGAAGGCGTCCTGCATGACGTCCACGTCCAAGATGACAACAGCTTCTTCTCCGGGCTGATCTGCTCGCCAGCTGCAGAAGTTGAGGGACGTGAGCGGCTTGTTGTCCATGACGGGTTGTGTACGATGCCTGACTCAAGGTTGGCAACTCCAAGAAGAAATTCCTGTTTTGTGAAGCTGCTGAAGCCACAATCACGGGAGAAAACTTGTCTCAAGAAGTTATTTCTTTTTCTGAAACTGAGGAACTTTCCCTGGAACAACGTGTGTGGCAATACGACTGCCGTCGCACTCGGCCCTCCAAGCGCGAGTCGAAGCCACAAGCGAAGAAATCAAGGGAGTTTTGCTGCGCGTGGCAGACCGGTCTTGACCTCCTGATCACTGCCTGTCCGTCTGGTTCAAGCGGTCAACAATGATAAGTCAAGTAAAGCAGCGGCCGTGTCCGCTCCTCTATACATTCCTCTCTCACACACAAGTTGGTTGGTTCACTTGAGGGATGAAGTCAAGTGAATCCTTGAATCACAAGAGGAGATAAACTCTTCACCCACACTGTAAACAAGGAATCTATAAAGTTTTTCCCTAAATTGGAAGAAAGAAATTGGGTCACTTGCCTGACCTGCTTCGTGGATGTTGTTTCCCTGTTCTCTCTCGAAACAAGTGTTTGCAGGGGCAGAGCGCCACACCTCCCGAGGCTGTTTGTTGACGAAGAATATTCATGATGAAGCTGGCGCTGTGGACGCAGGCGGAGGAGGAGGAGGGAAGGTTGATCTGGTGCTGTGGACGCAGGTGGAGGAGAAGGAGGGAAGGTTGATCTGGTGCTGTGGACGCGGGTGGCCGGAGGAGGAGGAGGAGGAGGGAAGGTTGATCTGGTGCTGTGGACGCGGGTGGCTGGAGGAGGAGGGAAGGTTGATCTGGTGCTGTGGACGGGGGTGGCTGGAGGAGGAGGAGGAGGAGGGAAGGTTGATCTGGTGCTGTGGACGCGGGTGGCTGGAGGAGGAGGGAAGGTTGATCTGGTGCTGTGGACGCGGGTGGCCGGAGGAGGAGGAGGAGGAGGGAAGGTTGATCTGGTGCTGTGGACGCGGGTGGCTGGAGGAGGAGGGAAGGTTGATCTGGTGCTGTGGACGGGGGTGGCTGGAGGAGGAGGAGGAGGAGGAGGAGGAGGAGGAGGAGGGAAGGTTGATCTGGTGCTGTGGACGCAGGTGGCTGGAGGAGGAGGAGGAGGAGGAGGGAAGGTTGATCTGGTGCTGTGGACGGGGGTGGCAGGAGGAGGAGGAGGAGGAGGAGGAGGAGGAGGGAAGGTTGATCTGGTGCTGTGGACGCAGGTGGCAGGCGGAGGAGGAGGAGGAGGGAAGGTTGATCTGGTGCTGTGGACGCGGGTGGCTGGAGGAGGAGGAGGAGGGAAGGTTGATCTGGTGCTGTGGACGCGGGTGGCTGGAGGAGGAGGAGGAGGGAAGGTTGATCTGGTGCTGTGGACGGGGGTGGCTGGAGGAGGAGGAGGAGGAGGGAAGGTTGATCTGGTGCTGTGGACGCAGGTGGCTGGAGGAGGAGGAGGAGGGAAGGTTGATCTGGTGCTGTGGACGGGGGTGGCTGGAGGAGGAGGAGGAGGGAAGGTTGATCTGGTGCTGTGGACGGGGGTGGCTGGAGGAGGAGGAGGAGGGAAGGTTGATCTGGTGCTGTGGACGCGGGTGGCTGGAGGAGGAGGAGGAGGAGGAGGGAAGGTTGATCTGGTTGAGACATTTGTTGACCGAACTGATCTTCGCCATCGATAACAGTTGGTCACATTATTGCAAGAACATCTTTATTTCATAAGGAGTTAGAGACTATTTTCCCGATCTGTTAGAACTTCACCTCAGTCCCTCCAGGAGTCCTCCAAGATCAATCCTTCATACTGAGTCACAATTCAGTAATCCATCGCGTGTGTCTAGCACTTCAGAATTCAGTAATCCATCGCGTGTGTCTAGCACTTCAGAATTCAGTAATCCATCGCGTGTGTCTAGCACCTCAGAATTCAGTAATCCATCGCGTGTGTCTAGCACTTCAGAATTCAGTAATCCATCGCGTGTGTCTAGCACTTCAGAATTCAGTAATCCATCGCGTGTGTCTAGCACTTCAGAATTCAGTAATCCATCGCGTGTGTCTAGCACTTCAAAATTCAGTAATCCATCGCGTGTGTCTAGCACTTCAGAATTCAGTAATCCATCGCGTGTGTCTAGCACTTCAGAATTCAGTAATCCATCGCGTGTGTCTAGCACTTCAGAATTCAGTAATCCATCCAGTAATCCATTTTTACCACACAACATCCGAGTTATACAACAAGGATCATTTCTCTACGTTTCTTTTATTTATTTTCACCCAAGTTTTATACTGTGGAGCGATGACCAGGCTTCAGGCACACGACCACCAACATGTCTTCAACCATCCCATCATCCAGCAACATGATGTTGCTCTCCTCCTCACCACATCAAGGATGTATCATGATCATGATGTTGCTCTCCTCCTCACCACATCAAGGATGTATCATGATCATGATGTTGCTCTCCTCCTCACCACATCAAGGATGTATCATGATCATGATGTTGCTCTCTTCCTCACCACATCAAGGATGTATCATGATCATGATGTTGCTCTCCTCCTCACCACATCAAGGATGTATCATGATCATGATGTTGCTCTCTTCCTCACCACATCAAGGATGTATCATGATCATGATGTTGCTCTCCTCCTCACCACATCAAGGATGTATCATGATCATGATGTTGCTCTCCTCCTCACCACATCAAGGATGTATCATGATCATGATGTTGCTCTCCTCCTCACCACATCAAGGATGTATCATGATCATGATGTTGCTCTCTTCCTCACCACATCAAGGATGTATCATGATCATGATGTTGCTCTCTTCCTCACCACATCAAGGATGTATCATGATAATGATGGAACAACGCGAGTTTTTATAAGCTGATAAAACTGATTACATAACTACTGTTGATGAACGTTTATCAATAATGACTGAAGGGTTGATCAAAACCTCCATCAAGATGTTCACTCTCTATAATGTAGGAGAATCAAGCTTTCCCTTTAATGAACACACAGTTCTCCTGACGTTAATTTATCTGTTTAGTTATTAACCTGGTCTTTTGTAGGCATTTTGTAATCTAACTTTGCATGAACTTCCACCTACTTTTGCACTAAACTGACTATGATGACGTATTTAACTGATTGACTAACTAACCATTAGTGTCTACGAGATGTCATGATTCATACTTGTATTAAATCTGTGAACAGTTCAGCACGGAACCTGACCTGACCCTCTGCAGTGTGCTGTCTCAGTGAACAGTTCAGCACGGGACCTGACCTGACCCCCTGCAGTGTGCTGCCTCAGTGAACAGTTCAGCACGGAACCTGACCTGACACCACTGCAGTGTGCTGCCTCAGTGAAGAGTTCAGCACGGGACCTGACCTGACCCCCTGCAGTGTGCTGCCTCAATGAACAGTTCAGCAGGGAACCTGACCTGACCCCCTGCAGTGTGCTGCCTCAGTGAACAGTTCAGCACGGAACCTGACCTGACCCTCTGCAGTGTGCTGTCTCAGTGCACAGTTCAGCACGGGACCTGACCTGACCCCCTGCAATGTGCTGCCTCAGTGAACAGTTGAGCACGGAACCTGACCTGACCCTCTGCAGTGTGCTGCCTCAGTGAACAGTTCAGCACGGGACCTGACCTGACCCTCTGCAGTGTGCTGTCTCAGTGAACAGTTCAGCACGGGACCTGACCTGACCCTCTGCAGTGTGCTGTCTCAGTGAACAGTTCAGCACGGAACCTGACCTGACCCCCTGCAGTGTGCTGCCTCAGTGCACGTTAACATATAGTTCCGTTTACTAAAGTGTCAGGAGATGCCCCTCCTCTGGCGCAGTGTTGGCTGGCTGTGCATACTGCCTCCTTCATCACGCCAGGCGCCACACTCCTCCACCTTGGTGAGCGACTGGCTACTCTGGACACCTTCTCTGTGAGGCCAGGCTCGCTGCCCGCTGGTGCTGACTGCCACACCCTCCTGTGTACTCGGCTTCTCTCCCTGATTCCTTAATCACACTGACACCTTCATCACACAACGCGCCCAACTTCATCTTTAGCGAGGTACGCCACTCAATACACTCGCTCCTAACATACTGAACTCACTGCTCTTGTGATATATCATGTTATGTGATCCTCAGTGTCTTGCATTCTTTTACATGGCAGATGACTGCTGGGCTGGATGACTGTGTTGCTCTGGTAATGTGTGAGAAGTAAACGAAGACGAAGATGACGGACAGATTACTTTACTCTCAGCCGCGTAAACCTACAGACAAAATATTGCTTACTCCTCCTGTGCAAGACAGACTCCTCCCGTGCAAGACAGACTCCTCCCGTGCAAGACAGACTCCTCCCGTGCAAGACAGACTCCTCCCGTGCAAGACAGACTCCTCCCGTGCAAGACAGACTCCTCCTGTGCAAGACAGACTCCTCCCGTGCAAGACAGACTCCTCCTGTGCAAGACAGACTCCTGTCGTGCAAGACAGACTCCTCCCGTGCAAGACAGACTCCTCCCGTGCAAGACAGATTTAAGATCTGGTGTTATGTCGTCTTAAAACAAGACCATCAACGACAAGTTTGAAGTTTCCAATATTCTCCAACACAGACTGACAGACAAACGCTACCCAGGGTTCCCTGCAGGGGACGATGTGCGGGAGGACTGCAGGGGACGGTGTGCGGGAGGACTGCAGGGGACGGTGTGCGGGAGGACTGCAGGGGACGATGTGCAGGAGTACTGCAGGGGACGGTGTGCGGGAGGACTGCAGGGGACGATGTGCGGGAGGACTGCAGGGGACGGTGTGCGGGAGGACTGCAGGGGACGATGTGTGGGAGGACTGCAGGGGGCGATGTGCGGGAGAACTGCAGGGGACGATGTGCAGGAGTACTGCAAGGGACGATGTGCGGGAGGACTGCAGGGGACGGTGTGCGGGAGAACTGCAGGGGACGATGTGTGGGAGGACTGCAGGGGACGATGTGCGGGAGGACTGCAGGGGACGATGTGTGGGAGGACTGCAGGGGGCGATGTGCGGGAGAACTGCAGGGGACGATGTGCAGGAGTACTGCAGGGGACGGTGTGCGGGAGGACTGCAGGGGACGATGTGCGGGAGGACTGCAGGGGACGATGTGCGGGAGGACTGCAGGGGACGATGTGTGGGAGGACTGCAGGGGGCGATGTGCGGGAGAACTGCAGGGGACGAAGTGCAGGAGTACTGCAAGGGACGATGTGCGGGAGGACTGCAGGGGACGGTGTGCGGGAGAACTGCAGGGGACGATGTGTGGGAGGACTGCAGGGAACGATGTGCGGGAGGACTGCAGGGGACGATGTGCTGGAGGACTGCAGGGGACGATGTGCAGGAGGACTGCAGGGGACCGTGAGCGGGAGGACTGCAGGGGACGATGTGCGGGAGGACTGCAGGGGACGATGTGCAGGAGGACTGCAGGGGACAATGTGCGGGAGGACTGCAGGGGACGATGTGTAGGAGGACTGCAGGGGACGGTGTGCGGGAGGACTACAGGGGATGATGTGCAGGAGTACTGCAGGGGACGATGTACGGGAGGACTGCAGGGGACGATGAGCGAGAGGACTGCAGGGGACGATGTGCGGGAGAACTGCAGGGGACGATGTGCAGGAGTACTGCAGGGGACGATGTACGGGAGGACTGCAGGGGACGGTGTGCGGGAGGACTGCAGGGGACGATGTGCGGGAGGACTGCAGGGGACGATGTGCAGGAGGACTGCAGGTGACGATGTGCAGGAGGACTGCAGGGGACGGTGTGCGGGAGGACTGCAGGGGTCGATGTGCGGGAGAACTGCAGGGGACGATGTGCAGGAGTACTGCAAGGGACGATGTGCGGGAGGACTGCAGGGGACGATGTGCTGGAGGACTGCAGGGGACGATGTGCAGGAGGACTGCAGGGGACCGTGTGCGGGAGGACTGCAGGGGACGATGTGCGGGAGGACTGCAGGGGACGATGTGCAGGAGGACTGCAGGGGACGATGTGCGGGAGGACTGCAGGGGACGATGTGTAGGAGGACTGCAGGGGACGGTGTGCGGGAGGACTGCAGGGGACGATGTGCAGGAGGACTGCAGGGGACGATGTACGGGAGGACTGCAGGGGACGATGTGCGGGA
Organism: Panulirus ornatus; assembly: GCF_036320965.1. Lineage (NCBI taxonomy): Eukaryota > Metazoa > Arthropoda > Malacostraca > Decapoda > Palinuridae > Panulirus > Panulirus ornatus. The sequence goes on from NC_092292.1 coordinate 1,905,164, forward strand.
GGACTGCAGTGGACGATGTGCGGGAGAACTGCAGGGGACGATGTGCAGGAGTACTGCAGGGGACGATGTGCAGGAGTACTGCAGGGGACGATGTACGGGAGGACTGCAGGGGACGATGAGCGAGAGGACTGCAGGGGACGATGTGCAGGAGGACTGCAGGGGACGGTGTGCGGGAGGACTGCAGGGGACGATGTGCGGGAGGACTGCAGGGGACGATGTGCAGGAGGACTGCAAGGGATGATGTGCAGGAGGACTGCAGGGGACGATGTGCGGGAGGACTGCATGGGACGATGTGTAGGAGGACTGCAGGGGACGGTGTGCGGGAGGACTGCAGGGGGCGATGTGCGGGAGGACTGCAGGGGACGATGTGTAGGAGGACTGCAGGGGACGATGTGCGGGAGGACTGCAGGGGACGGTGTGTGGGAGGACTGCAGGGGACGATGTGCGGGAGAACTGCAGGGGACGATGTGCGGGAGAACTGCAGGGGGCGATGTGCGGGAGGACTGCAGGGGACGGTGTGTGGGAGGACTGCAGGGGACGATGTGTAGGAGGACTGCAGGGGACGATGTGCAGGAGGACTGCAGGGGGCGATGTGCGGGAGAACTGCAGGGGACGATGTGCAGGAGTACTGCAGGGGACGATGTGCGGGAGAACTGCAGGGGACGATGTGTGGGAGGACTGCAGGGGGCGATGTGCGGGAGAACTGCAGGGGACGATGTGCAGGAGTACTGCAAGGGACGATGTGCGGGAGGACTGCAGGGGAAGATGTGCGGGAGGACTGCAGGGGACGATGTGCACGAGGACTGCAGGGGACGGTGTGCGGGAGGACTGCAGGGGACGATGTGCGGGAGGACTGCAGGGGACGGTGTGCGGGAGGACTGCAGGGGACGACGTGCAGGAGGACTGCAGGGGGCGATGTGCGGGAGGACTGCAGGGGACGATGTGCAGGAGGACTGCAGGGAACGGTGTGCGGGAGGACTGCAGGGGACGGTGTGCGGGAGGACTGCAGGGGACGATGTGCGGGAGGACTGCAGGGGACGATGTGCAGGAGTACTGCAAGGGACGATGTGCGGGAGGACTGCAGGGGAAGATGTGCTGGAGGACTGCAGGGGACGATGTGCAGGAGGACTGCAGGGGACGGTGTGCGGGAGGACTGCAGGGGACGATGTGCGGGAGGACTGCAGGGGACGGTGTGCGGGAGGACTGCAGGGGACGATGTGCAGGAGGACTGCAGGGGGCGATGTGCGGGAGGACTGCAGGGGACGATGTGCGGGAGGAGTGCAGGGGACGATGTGCGGGAGGACTGCAGGGAACGGTGTGCGGGAGGACTGCAGGGGACGGTGTGCGGGAGGACTGCAGGGGACGGTGTGCGGGAGGACTGCAGGGGACGGTGTGTGGGAGGACTGCAGGGGACGGTGTTGGGATAGTGTGGAGGACTGTTTAAGAAGATATTTTTTTAATAGAGTTCGGAGACAGTGTAGGAGAGGCGCAGAGATGTCCAGTGTAGGAGCAGTGTAGGAGAGGCACAGAGAGATCCAGTGTAGGAGCAGTGTAGGAGAGGCGCAGAGAGGTCCAGTGTAGGAGAAGTGTAGGAGAGGCACAGAGAGGTCCAGTGTAGGAGCAGTGTAGGAGAGGCGCAGAGAGGTCCAGTGTAGGAGAAGTGTAGGAGAGGCGCAGAGAGGTCCAGTGTAGGAGAAGTGTAGGAGAGGCGCAGAGAGGTCCAGTGTAGGAGAAGTGTAGGTGAACACTGTAGAAAGACGTTAGGAGACACTATATATATATTGTTTTTTCATACTTGATCCCCGTTTCCCGCTCTCGAGAATTAGCGCCAGGAACAGATAAAGAAAGGCCGCATCTGCTTACATGCAATCTCTAGCTGTTATGTGTAACACACCGAATCCACAAGCAGGCCCAACTAACCTTTCCATGCTTTACCCCGGACGTATCACAAACCCTGGTTCAATACATCGTCGACCCCAGTATAACGTACCGTTCCAATTCACTTTATCCCTTTCACCCTCCTGCCTGTTGAGACCCCCAGTCGCTCAAAATCTATTTCCCTCTATCCTTCTATCTTCAGTTTGCACTCCCCGTTAGCCTTCTTCCCTCCACTTATGACACATATACCCTTTCTTTCAACGTTTCATCACACGTTCAAACCATTTAAGCACACACTCTTCTTCTCACTCAACCATATTCTTCTCTGTAAGTATCGGCCAAACGCTACAGTGTCACATGATTATTGTGTGGCAGCTGACTACTCAAGGTCGGGGCGTTATGACAACAGTTTCTTTCCCTACACTTCAAAGCTTTGGAACTTTCCACCTCAAGCTTTTCCCAATAACTATGACGTGGCACATTTCAAAAGATAGAGTTTTCACTTACTCTAAAAATCCTAAATACTTTCCCTTGCCTCTTCTTTTTCCTTTTCATAATCCTTTCTATATTTCAATCAAAGCTGAGACTTGATGTGGATTTAAGTCCGTGACTGGAGCCTTCACCGTAAGCAAGTGAAATTAATTTGTTGCAAAATTCTTATGATTTGTTTAGCATAAACGAGTTAGGATGTAATTGTCATTAACTGTATATCATAAATGCTGAGGTCTTACATGAAATATACGTACGTAATTCTATGACAATTCACATACTCTGGTGCCCCGTGTATTGAGGAGCCAGAACAACTGAGCATCGGCGAAAAATCGTAAATATAGTAAAGCTAAAACCTCACACCAGATCAGCGCGCGAACCGTTTACTTCTACAATATACTTACGGTCGTGACACAGCGAGCAACGGCCGTGAAATTAGTTCTTACATCGTCACAGGAATGTTAATGTTGGCCCGACTCCGATGTTGCTGCTTTAGTGTTGCCTGAGTCAGTGTTGCTGCTGCAATGTTGGGCCTGCCTCAGTGTTGTCTGGTCCAACACTGCAGGTATAATGGTACCTGACTCCCACTCTCTCTGGATCTTTGGTACTATTTTAACACCGTCTAACTCTGATGTTATTTGACTCAGTGTTACTACTCTATTGTTATGTGATGTTGCTTCATTACATAGACAACATCACCGATTAAACTACCACATAAGACACTGCTGGGCACATTAACATCTCATGTCGCTTACAGTGATATTTCCTGTTACATGATAAGATGCTGAATTACCAGAATATATATATATATATATATATATATATATATATATATATATATATATATATATATATATATATATATATATATATATATATATTCATTATTTATCCATTTATTTTGCTTTGTCGCTGTCTCCCGCGTTTGCGAAGTAGCGCAAGGAAACGGACGAAAAAATGGCCCAACCCACCCACATACACATGTATATACATACACGTCCACACACGCAAATATACATACCTATACATCTCAATGTATACATATATATACACACAGACATATACATGTATACACATGTACGTAATTCATACTGTCTGCCCTTATTCATTCTCATCGCCACCCCGCCACACATGAAATAAGCATCTTTTGCGAGCCATCACTGCTTCCCTAAATACATTCCATTCCTCCCCCACTCCCCTTATGTCCTTTGTTCTCACCTTTTTCCATTCTGTACTCATTCTCTCCTGGTACTTCCTCAAACAAGTCTCCTTCCCAAGCTCACTTAATCTCACCACTCTCTTCAACCCAACATTCTCTCTTCTTTTCTGAAAACCCATACAAATCTTCACCTTCGCCTCGACAAGATAATGATCGGACATCCCTCCAGTTACACCTCTCAGCACATTAACATCCAAAAGTCTCTCTCTTGCACGACTATCAATTAACACTTAATCCAATAACGCTCTCTGGCCATCTCTCCTACTTACATACGTACACTTATATATATATATATATATATATATATATATATATATATATATATATATATATATATATATATATATATATATATATATATATATATATATATATTCTTTTTTTTTCACCATAATTCATCGTCGTTTCCCGCGATAGAGAGGTAGCCCAAGGAAACAGACGAGGAATGGCCCGACCCATCCACATAGACATGTATATACATAAACACCCACACACGCACATATACATACATATACAATTCAACGCATACATACACATACATACACAGACATTTGAATATATATACACATGTACATGTTCATATTTGCTGCCTTCATCCATTTTCGTCGCCACCCTGCCACATATGAAATAGCATCCCCCTCCTCCCTTACCAGCGAGGTAGCGCTAGGAAAAAACAAAAAAAAGGCCACATTCGTCCATACTCAGTCTCTACCTGTCATGCGTAATGCACCGAAACCACAGCTCCCTTTCCACATCCACGCCCACAGACCTCTCCATGGTTTACCCCACACGCTTCACATGCCCTAGTTCAATCCATCGATAGCACGTCGACCCCGGTATACCACATCGTTCCAATTCACTCTATTCCTTGCGCGCCTTTCACCCTCCTGTATGCTCAGTCCCCGATCTCTCAAAATCTTCTTCACTCCATCCTTCCACCTCCAATTTGCTCTCCCACTTCTCCTTCCCTCCACCGCTGACACGCATATCCTCTTCGTCAATCTTTTCTCACTCATTCTCTCTATGTGACCAAACCGTTTGAAAACACCTTCTTCTGCTCTCTTAACCACAATCTTTATTACCACACATCTCTCTTACCCTATTATTACTTACTCGATCAAACCACCTCACACCACATATTGTCCTCAAACATTTCAGTTCCAACACATCCACCCTCCTGCGCACAACTCTATCTATAGCCCACGCCTCGCAACCATATAACATTGTTGGAACTACTATTCCTTCAAACATGCCCATTTTTGCGACTTTGGCCATATGTTCGATGGCGCTACCTGGTTAACGGGGAAAATGGCGTGAATGTATGAAATAAAGAAGACAATGTATACGCGTGCGAAAGTATTGTTCAAAGTGTCGCCCTCATCACGACCCCAGCTGGTAGCCGAGCCAGCGCACCATCCCTAACACCGTCCCCTCTGTCCCGAGGTTACGTACCCGACCATGTTAATCCTTATGGCTGAGCCAAGCACCTGATAACGCAGGTGATGGCCCCCAGCCTCGTGCTCATCACTACCCCTCACCTTCCTACATCTGTCGCACCTCCCGCCTCCCCAGCGCTCTGCCCTACACTCGACCCTACATGTAATCCAAGGTAATCTCGGCCACGCCTGCCCGAATACTATTTTGTCATCATAATGACGAGTTCTATTGAACTTTCTAATCTGCATTCCCATGAATCTGGTTTAGTGCCTCATATAAAATCAAATATTTTCTAGATTGGACGGGACTTGGTGTGAATATTTGTGGCAAGACGCATTCTGGAGACAACAGGAAATGAAAGTATACGAAACACCAATAATGTGGCTGGAATCACCAGAGAATGGTTAACGATGGTTAACATCATCAATGTGTGATTGTTTGTTCGTTACGCGTAGAGAGTTTTACACTGGTGTTGCCTCGTCTCGTAACATTGTGCATTATCTACCATGTCTCTACTGCGTATGATGCACAGACACACCCTAGCTTATCTCAGGTACCCATGCTATATACCAGTTCCTTGGGGAGGATAAACAGTTGGTTGGACTGTGAACCGACTGCCGCGACCAGGGTTCAAACCAATTTTGTTTTGCTCCCAGGCGGCCCGTGCATACCTGATGGTCAGTAACACTAACTACTGTACCACGGAGGTCCCTGTGTATATGTGTGTGTGTGTGTGTGTGTGTGTGTGTGTGTGAGTGGGTGGGTGTGTGTGTGTGTGTGGGTGTGCGTGTGTGTGTGTGTGTGTGCGTGGGTGGGTAATGGGTGTATGTGTGTGCATGAATATATATGTGAGAGATGGTTTGATCGAGTAAGTAATGATAGGGTAAGAGGGATGTGTGATAGTAAAAAGAGTGTGGTTGAGAGAGCAGAAGAGGGTGTGTTGAAATGGTTAGTTCACATGGAGAGAATGAATGAGGAAAGACTGACAAAGAGGATATATGTGTCAGAGGTGGAGGGAACAAGGAGAAGCGGGAGACCAAATTGGAGGTGGAAGGGTGGAGTTAGAAAGATTTTGAGAGATCGGGACCTGAACATACAGGAGGATGAGAGGCGTGCATGGAACAGAGTGAATTGGAACGATGTGGTATACCGGGGTCAACGTGCTGTTAATGGATTGTACCAGGGCATGTGAAGCGTCTTGGGTAAACCATGGAAAGTTTTGTGGGGCCTAGATATGGAAAGGGAGCTGTGGTTTTTGGTGCATTACACATGACAGCTAGAGACTAAGTGTGAACGAATTTGGCCTCGTTTTGTCTTTTACTGGCCCTGCCTCGCTGGTAGGGGAGGAGGGGATGCTATTTCATGCGTGGTGGGGTGGGGACGAGAATGGATGAAGGCAGCAATTATGAATAAGCACATGTGTATATATGTACATGTCTGTGTATATATATGTATGCATATGGTGAAATGTATGTGTATGTATGTGAGTGTGTTGGCGTTTATGTATATACATGTGTATGTGGGTGGGTTGGGCCATTCCTCGTCTGTTTCCTTGCGCTACCTCACTAACGCGGAAGACGGCGATTAAGTATAATAATGAGAGAGAGAGAGAGAAATATATATATATATATATATATATATATATATATATATATATATATATATATATATATATATATATATATATATATATATATATTTATTTATTTATTTATCTATTCATTATACTTTGTCCCTGTCTCCCGCGTTAGCGAGGCAGCACAAGGAAACAGACGAAAATATGGCCCAACCCACCCACATACACATGTATATACATACATGTCCACACGCGCACATATACATACCGATACGTTTCAACGTATACATATATATACATACACAGGCATATACATATTTGCACATGTACATAATTCATACTTGCTTCCTTTATTCATTCCCGTCTCCACCCCGCCACACATGAAGTAACAACCCCCTTCCCCTGCATATGCGCAAGGTAGCTCTAGGAAAAGACAACAAAGGCCACATTCGTTCACACACGGTCTCTAGCTGTCATGTATAATGCACCGAAACCACAGCTCCCTTTTCACATCCAGGCCCCACAAAACTTTCCATGGTTTACCCAAGATGCTTCACATACCCTGGTTCAACCCACTGACAGCATGTCCACCCCGGTATACAACATCCTTCCAATTCACTCTATTCCTTGTACGCCTTTCACCCTCCTGCATGTCCAGGCCCCGATCGCTCAAATTCTTTTTCACTCCATCTTTCCACCTCCAATTTGTTCTACCACTTCTCCTCGTTCCCTCCACCTCTGACACATATATCCTCTTTGTCAATCTTTCCTCACTCATTCTATCCATGTGACCAAACCATTTCATAACACCCTCTTCTGCTCTCTCAGCCACACTTATCATTACCACACATCTCTCTTACCCTTTCATTACTTAATCGATCAAACCACCTCACATCACATATTGTCCTCAAACATCTCATTTCCAACACATCTATCCTCCTTCGCACAACTCTATCTATAGCTCACGCCTCGCAACCATATAACATTGTTGGAAACACTATTCCTTCAAACATACCTATTTTTGCTTTCCAAGATAATTTTCTCCACTTCCACACATTTTTCAACGCTCCGAGAACTTTCACCCCCTTCCCCACCCTGTCTCTCTTCCGTTTCCATGGTTCCACCAGCTACCAGATCCACTCCCAGATATCTAAAACACTTCACTTCCTCCAGTTTTTCTCCATTTGAACTTACCTCCCACTTAACTTGTCCCTCAACCCTACTTTACCTAATAACCATGCTCTTATTCACATTTACCCTCAGCTTTCTTCTTTCACACACTTTACCAAACTCAGTCACCAGCTTCTACAGTTTCTCACCCGAATCAGCCACTAACGATGTATCATCGGCGAACAACAAGTCACTCACTTCCCAATCTCTCTCTTCCACAACACACTGCATACTTTCCCCTCTCTCCAAAACTCTTGCATTCACCTCCCTAACAAACCCATTCATAAACAAATTAAACAACCATGGAGACATCACGCACCCCTGCCGCAAACCGACATCTACCGAGAACAAATCACTTTCCTCTCTTCCTACTCGTACACATGCCTTACATCCTCGATAAAAACTTTTCACTGCTTCTAACAACTTGCCTCCCACACCATATATTCTTAAAACCTTCCACAGAGCATCTCCATCAACTCTATCATATGCCTTCTCCAGATCCATAAATAGCTACATACAAATCCATTTGCTTTTCTAAGTATTTCTCACATACATTCTTCAAAGCAAACACCTGATCCACACATCCTCTACTACTTCTGAAATCACACTGCTCTTCCCCAATCTGTTGCTCTGTACATGCTTTCACCTTCTCAATCAATACCCTCCCATTTAATTTCCCAGGAATCCTCAACAAACTTATACCTCTGCAAATTTGAGCACTCACATTTATCCTCTTTGCCTTTGTACAATAGCACTATGCATGCATTCTGCCAATCCTCAGGCACCTCACCATGAATCATACATATATCAAATATCCTTAACAACCAGTCAACGACAGTGTCACCCCCTTTTCTAATAAATTCCACTGCAGTACCATCCAAATCCGCTGCCTTACCGGCTTCCATCTTCCGCAAAGCTTTTACTACCTCTTCTCTGTTTACCAAATTATTCTCCCTAACCCTCTCACTTCGCTCACCACCTAAATCAAAACACCCTGTATCTGCCACTCTATCATCTAATACAATCAACAAACCTTCAAAATACTCACTCCATCTCCTTCCCACATCACCACTACCTGTTATCACCTCCCCATTAGCCCCCTTCACCGATGTTGATGTTCCCATTTGATCTCTTGCCTTACGCACTTTATTTACCTCCTTCCAAAACATCTTTTCATTCTCTCTAAAACCTAATGATACTCTCTCTGCCCAAGTCTCATTTGCCCTCTTCTACACCTCTTGCACCTTTCTTTTGACCTCTTGCCTCTTTCTTTTATACATCTCCCAGTCATTTGCTCTATTTCCCTGCAAAACTCGTCCAAATGCCTCTCTCTTCTCTTTGATAATCTTACTTCTTCATCCCACCATTCACTACCATTTCTAATCTGCCCAACTCCCACGCTTCCCATGCCACAAGCATCTTTTGCGCAAGCCATCACTGCTTCCCTAAATACATTCCATTCTTCCCCCACTTACGTCCTTTGCTCTCATTCTTTTTCCATTCTGCACTCAGTCTCTCCTGGTACTTCTTCACACAAGTCTCCTTCCCAAGCTCACTTACTCTCACCACTCTCTTCACCCCAGCATTCTCTCTTCTTTTCTGAAACGCTCTACAAATCTTCACCTTCGCCTCCACAAGATAATGATCCGACATCCCTCCAGTTGCACCTCTCAGCACATTAACATCCAAAAGTCTCTCTGGCCATCTCTCCTACTTACATACGCATATATATATATATATATATATATATATATATATATATATATATATATATATATATATATATATATGGTTTCAGAAGTGGTAGAGGATGTGTGGATCAGGTGTTTGCTTTGAAGAATGTATGTGAGAAATACTTAGAAAAGCAAATGGATTTGTATGTAGCATTTATGGATCTGGAGAAGGCATATGATAGAGTTGATAGAGATGCTCTGTGGAAGGTATTAAGAATATATGGTGTGGGAGGCAAGTTGTTAGAAGCAGTGAAAAGTTTTTATCGAGGATGTAAGGCATGTGTACGTGTAGGAGGAGAGGAAAGTGATTGGTTCTCAGTGAATGTAGGTTTGCGGCAGGGGTGTGTGATGTCTCCATGGTTGTTTAATTTGTTTATGGATGGGGTTGTTGGGGAGGTGAATGCGAGAGTTTTGGAAAGAGGGGCAAGTATGAAGTCTGTTGGGGATGAGAGAGCTTGGGAAGTGAGTCAGTTGTTGTTCGCTGATGATACAGCGCTGGTGGCTGATTCATGTGAGAAACTGCAGAAGCTGGTGACTGAGTTTGGTAAAGTGTGTGAAAGAAGAAAGTTAAGAGTAAATGTGAATAAGAGCAAGGTTATTAGGTACAGTAGGGTTGAGGGTCAAGTCAATTGGGAGGTGAGTTTGAATGGAGAAAAACTGGAGGAAGTGAAGTGTTTTAGATATCTGGGAGTGGATCTGGCAGCGGATGGAACCATGGAAGCGGAAGTGGATCATAGGGTGGGGGAGGGGGCGAAAATTCTGGGAGCCTTGAAGAATGTGTGGAAGTCGAGAACATTATCTCGGAAAGCAAAAATGAGTATGTTTGAAGGAATAGTGGTTCCAACAATGTTGTATGGTTGCGAGGCATGGGCTATGGATAGAGTTGTGCGCAGGAGGATGGATGTGCTGGAAATGAGATGTTTGAGGACAATGTGTGGTGTGAGGTGGTTTGATCGAGTGAGTAACGTAAGGGTAAGAGAGATGTGTGGAAATAAAAAGAGCGTGGTTGAGAGAGCAGAAGAGGGTGTTTTGAAATGGTTTGGGCACATGGAGAGAATGAGTGAGGAAAGATTGACCAAGAGGATATATGTGTCGGAGGTGGAGGGAACGAGGAGAAGAGGGAGACCAAATTGGAGGTGGAAAGATGGAGTGAAAAAGATTTTGGGTGATCGGGGCCTGAACATGCAGGAGGGTGAAAGGAGGGCAAGGAATAGAGTGAACTGGATCGATGTGGTATACCGGGGTTGACGTGCTGTCAGTGGATTGAATCAGGGCATGTGAAGCGTCTGGGGTAAACCATGGAAAGCTGTGTAGGTATGTATATTTTGCGTGTGTGGACGTATGTATATACATGTGTATGGGGGTGGGTTGGGCCATTTCTTTCGTCTGTTTCCTTGCGCTACCTCGCAAACGCGGGAGACAGCGACAAAGCAAAAAAAAAAAGAAAATATATATATATATATATATATATATATATATATATATATATATATATATATATGTATATATATATATATTCTTTCTTTCGTCTGTTTCCTTGCGCTGCCTCGCAAACGCGGGAGACAGCGACAAAGAAAAAAAAAAAAAAATATATATATATATATATATATATATATATATATATATATATATATATATACGTGTGTGTGTGTGTGTGTGTGTGTGTGTGTGTGTGTGTGTGTGTATCGATCACCCTTAAAGTAGTGGCTGAACCTTGTGAAAGTGGAAGTATACTAACAAGGCGACAACTGTAATCATATATGTAGAGGTGGACGAGGACCAGGAGTACGTGCATGATGGAAGGTCTGGAGGTAGTGAGGGACGGGAGTTCTCTCAGTAATGACACGAGCAAGAGTTACGGGAGTAATGACCGTGAGGGACGGCTTGGAGGTAATGTGGAGACCAGGAGTGCAGGAGGTGATGACAGGGTCAAGTGTTCTGGAAGTGATGGCCGGCCAGGAATCCTGGAACCATCCAAGAGGAGACTGACTCAGTTCTGGAACTGATGACATGGGAAGGAGTTTGAAAAATGATGATAAACTAAGTCAACCTTTTGTGAACTCTTGAACCAGAAATTACGATCGTCCATCTCGCATCAAACTTCTTGGAAGGCATTTTATTCCTCGCCATAAAATACATTTTACTGGTCTCCATATAACCTCTGTGGCAACCACGTCCATCACAAAGTCTCATACATTTTTTTTTCCTATTTCTTGGGACACGTCAGAGTCCAGACTTCAGGAATATTTACCTTCTGGTGAGAATAATTTGCTGCAATACAGATGATGGTGAGAGTAACACCAGCGAGTATAATACCAAGTTGTAGTGGCACTCATCTGTCTGTCTGTCTGTCTGTCTGTCTGGTTATTCCTCTACTATTCCAAGAGTTTTCTAACACATTATACCTCGTCATACCCCGTCATACCCCGTCATACCCCGTCATACCACGTCATACCCCGTCATACCCCGTCATACCCCGTCAACCTCGTCATACCCCGTCATACCTCGTCATACCCCGTCATACCCCGTCATACCCCGTCATACCTCGTCATGCCCCGTCATACCTCGTCATACCCCGTTATACCCCATCATACCCCGTCATACCTCGTCATACCCCGTCATACCTCGTCATACCCCGTCATACCTCGTCATACCCCGTCATACCCCGTCATACCCCGTCATACCTCGTCATACCCCGTCATACCCCGTCATACCTCGTCATACCCCGTCATACCTCGTCATACCCCGTCATACCCCGTCATACCCCGTCATACCTCGTCATACCCCGTCATACCTCGTCATACCCCGTCATACCCCGTTATACCCCATCATACCCCGTTATACCCCATCATACCCCGTCATACCTCGTCATACCCCGTCATACCTCGTCATACCCCGTCATACCTCGTCATACCCCGTCATACCCCGTCATACCCCGTCATACTCGTCATATCCCGTCATACCCCGTCATACCTCGTCATACCCCGTCATACCTCGTCATACCTCGTCATAAGTCTGCCTCGCCATGGTGGTCACCCAGCACTATGATGACCCTGTCATCACTCCTTCATGACCATCTTTACAACACGATCTTGCACAACCTTCACTGCCACATCACAACCCGCTGCTGCCCCACAACCTGTCCTGCTCCCCCCGCTGCGTCATACCTCACCCTCCTCACCTGGACTCTGGCCTGTCTTGTTATTATGATGTATACTACAGCATGACCACCATTACCATGAACCTCCCTGACATGACAGATCAAGACTCACCCTGCCATGCTCTACCATGACCCTGCCACCATGACCCTCCCACCATGACCCTCCCCACCATGACCCTGCCACCATGACCCCCCACCATGACCCGCACTATGATCCTCTCCACCATGACCCCTACCATGACCCCCACCATGAAACTCCCCACCATGACCCCCACCATGACCCCTACCATGACCCCCACCATGAAACTCCCCACCATGACCCCACCATGAAACTCCCCACCACGACCCCCACCATGACACTCCCCACCATGACCTTCCCCACCATGACCCTCCCACCCTGACCCCCCACCATGACCCTCCCTACCATGACCCCCACCATGACGCTTCCCACCATGACCCCCACCATGACCCCCACCATGACCCCCACCATGACCTCCACCATGACCCTCCCTACCATGACCCCCACCATGACCCTCCCCACCATGACCCTCCCCACCATGACCCCCACCATGACCTCCACCATGACCCTCCCTACCATGACCCCCACCATGACCCTCCCCACCATGACCCTCCCCACCATGACCCCCACCATGACCTCCACCATGACCCTCCCAACCATGACCTCCACCATGACCCTCCCCACCATGACCCCCACCATGACCCCCACCATGACCCCCACCATGACCCCCACCATGACACTCCCCACCATGACCCCCACCATGACCCCTACCATGACACTCCCCACCATGACCCCCACCTTGACCCCCACCATGACCCCCACCATGACCCCCACCATGACCCTCCCCACCATGACCCCCACCATGACCCCCACCATGACCCTCTCCACCATGACCCCCACCATGACCCCCACTATGATCCTCTCCACCATGACCCCCACCATGAAACTCCCCACCATGACCCCCACCATGACCTCTACCATGACCCCCACCATGAAACTCCCTACCATGACCCCCACCATGAAACTTCCCACTATGACCTCCACCATGACCCTCCCCACCATGACCCCCACCATGACCCTCCCCACCATGACCCCCACCATGACCCCCACCATGACCCTCTCCACCATGACCCTCTCCACCATGACCCCCACCATGACCCCCACTATGATCCTCTCCACCATGACCCCCACCATGACCTCTACCATGACCCCCACCATGAAACTCCCCACCATGACCCCCACCATGAAACTCCCCACCATGACCCCCACCATGACACTCCCCACCATGACCCCCACCATGACCCCCACCATGACCCCACCATGACACTCCCCACCATGACCCCCACCATGACCCCCACCACGACCCTCCCCACCATGACCCCCACCATGACCCCCACCATGACCCCCACCATGACCCCCACCACGACCCCCACCACGACCCTCCCCACCATGACCCCCACCATGACACTCCCCACCATGACCCCCACCACGACCCTCCCCACCATGACCCCCACCATGAACCCCACCATGACCCCCATTCTGATCCTCTCCACCATGACCCCCACCATGAAACTCCCCACCATGACCCCCACCGTGACCCCTACCATGACCCCCACCATGACCCCCACCATGAAACTCCCCACCATGACCCCCACCATGACCCCTACCATGACCCCCACCATGAAACTCCCCACCATGACCCCCACCATGAAACTCCCCACCATGACCCCCACCATGAAACTCCCCACCATGACCTCCACCATGACCCTCCCCACCATGACCCCCACCATGACCCCTACCATGACCCCCACCATGACCCCCACCATGACCTCCACCATGAAACTCCCCACCATGACCCCCACCATGACCTCCACCATGAAACTCCCCACCATGACCCCCACCATGACCCCCACCATGACCCCCACCATGACCCCCACCATGACCCCCACCATGAAACTCCCCACCATGACCTCCACCATGACCCTCCCCACCATGACCCCCACCATGACCCCCTACCATGACCCCCACCATGACCCCCACCATGACCCCTACCATGACCTCCACCATGACCCTCCCCACCATGACCCCCACCATGACCCCCACCATGACCCTCTCCACCATGACCCCCACCATGACCCCCACCATGACCCCTACCATGACCTCCACCATGACCCCCACCATGACCCCCACCATGACCTCCACCATGACCCTCCCCACCATGACCCCCACCATGACCCCCTACCATGACCCCCACCATGACCCCCACCATGACCCCTACCATGACCTCCACCATGACCCTCCCCACCATGACCCCCACCATGACCCCCACCATGACCCCCACCATGACCCCCACCATGACCCCCACATTACACAACTGTTACCACGGTACATCATCATCCCGCCCACTATACTGTATATCAAGATTTCTCTTGGCTGCCACGGTACATCATCAGCTCACCATCTCCTCTACCAGGCACACGACCTTCTCTACCAGGCACACGACCTTCTCTACCAGGCCCACGACCTTCTCTACCAGGCACACGACCTTCCCTACCAGGCACACGACCTTCTCTACCAGGCACACGACCTTCTCTACCAGGCACACGACCTTCTCTACCAGGCACACGACCTTCTCTACCAGGCTCACGACCTTCTCTACCAGGCACACGACCTTCCCTACCAGGCACACGACCTTCTCTACCAGGCACACGACCTTCCCTACCAGGCACACGACCTTCCCTACCAGGCTCACGACCTTCTCTACCAGGCACACGACCTTCCCTACCAGGCTCACGACCTTCTCTACCAGGCCCATGACCTTCTCTACCAGGCTCACGACCTTCTCTACCAGGCACACGACCTTCTCTACCAGGCTCACGACCTTCCCTACCAGGCTCACAACTTTTTCTACCAGGCTCACAACCTTCTCTACCAGGCCCACGACCTTCCCTACCAGGCTCACAACCTTCCCTACCAGGCACACGACCTTCTCTACCAGGCACACGACCTTCTCTACCAGGTCCACGACCTTCTCTACCAGGCCCACGACCTTCTCTACCAGGCTCACGACCTTCTCTACCAGGCACACGACCTTCTCTACCAGGCCCACGACCTTCTCTACCAGGCTCACGACCTTCCCTACCAGGCTCACGACCTTCTCAACCAGGCACACGACCTTCTCTACCAGGCTCACGACCTTCTCTACCAGGCACACGACCTTCTCTACCAGGCTCACGACCTTCTCTAACAGGCTCACGACCTTCCCTACCAGGCACATGACCTTCCCTACCAGGCACACGACCTTCTCTACCAGGCACACGACCTTCTCTACCAGGCACACGACCTTCTCTACCAGGCACACGACCTTCCCTACCAGGTACACGACCTTCCCTACCAGGCACACGACCTTCTCTACCAGGCACACGACCTTCTCTACCAGGCACACGACCTTCTCTACCAGGCACACGACCTTCCCTACCAGGCACACGACCTTCTCTACCAGGCACACGACCTTCTCTACCAGGCACACGACCTTCTCTACCAGGCACACGACCTTCTCTACCAGGCACACGACCTTCCCTACCAGGCTCACGACCTTCTCTACCAGGCACACGACCTTCTCTACCAGGCACACGACCTTCTCTACCAGGCACACGACCTTCTCTACCAGGCACACGACCTTCCCTACCAGGCACATGACCTTCCCTACCAGGCTCACGACCTTCTCTACCAGGCTCACGACCTTCTCTACCAGGCACACGACCTTCCTTACCAGGCTCACGACCTTCTCTACCAGGCACACGACCTTCCCTACCAGGCTCACGACCTTCTCTACCAGGCCCATGACCTTCTCTACCAGGCTCACGACCTTCTCTACCAGGCACACGACCTTCTCTACCAGGCTCACGACCTTCCCTACCAGGCTCACAACTTTTTCTACCAGGCTCACAACCTTCTCTACCAGGCCCACGACCTTCCCTACCAGGCTCACAACCTTCCCTACCAGGCCCACGACCTTCTCTACCAGGCCCACGACCTTCTCTACCAGGCCCACGACCTTCTCTACCAGGCCCACGACCTTCCCTACCAGGCTCACAACCTTCCCTACCAGGCACATGACCTTCCCTACCAGGCCCACGACCTTCTCTACCAGGCCACGACCTTCCCTACCAGGCTCACAACCTTCCCTACCAGGCCCACGACCTTCTCTACCAGGCCCACGACCTTCTCTACCAGGCACACGACCTTCTCTACCAGAGTGTATGGGGACGTTCCTACGACCCTACGCAATGATCTTTCCCTCGGTACTTGATCACGACTGTCATCACACAAGGTCTTGACGTCCTGCTGGTAATCAGAGACGTAACATTTTTTGTCGTCACTTTGTATGATAAAGTAAACTGGAACAGACATGTTAGTACGATGTATATAATCCTTCTCGTACGTTCTGTACCTTCTCCACTGACTGTGATTACTAGGCGTCCCATCATACAAGTAGAGAAATGTCTGCACCATCTTCATTCTAGTTATGTTCCCCTGCACCTCTCTACCCTGGTCCTCCACACCAACACCCACACGAAGTGACCACCTGGGAAGACGCAGAAAGTTACAAGCCAAATCCTCCTGGGCCCATCTTACACCACCAACAAGAGTCGCTCATCTTGCTGAACCTGTCCACCTTCTCCCACCAGAACGAGGAACTCACACGGCAATCTAACACGTAACTGCAGACAACCCTTCACGACGCCCTACCCCCACACTCGACTGTTTCCGGTCAGAGGTCATACAGACAGATGACAACAATACGACATCTACCATCGTAAACGTTAAGACAATCCAGGAACAATTGCATGGCTAAGCAAGTAAACAGTTTACATTAAGCAAAACTATGTGGTATGACAACTACTATGTTACAGTTCGTCATTAGTAGTTCAAGCAACTATTACATAGTGCACAATACATAACACTATTACATAGTGCACAATACATAACACTATTACATAGTGCACAATACATAACACGATTACATAGTACACAATACATAACCACAGGTGTTACTCTGTAGAACTTCCACTGTAGCTACGTCGAGGTTGCAGGAGCTTCTAAGCGTGGAGACATCCAGTTCCACCTGGATCCTAAGCTCTTCCACGATCACTAAAGTTGTAGCAGTTATGACCTCCCAGTTCTGTAATGTCTGCAAAACTCAACTGTGTATTTTCAGCTTAATAGCTTCCCAGGTCCGTTCATCATCACCGTCAGACCTGGCACACGTCAGACTGTGTGTGTGTGTGTGTGTGTGTGTGTGTGTGAAGTGTGGTTATGGATGTGTGCAAGTGAGGCCATCGTACGATTGTCCCTGACGCTACCTCGCTGAGGTGGGAAAGACAAATAGGTATGAGGAAGAAAATAATTTGCAAACCGACCAACGTATGACCTCACTCTCTCTAAATGATCACTGAAAAGAGAAATTCCCAAGATAGAATCATGAAGTACTCCAGTATTGTCTTCCTCCTCCCAAAATAGGATCATGAAGCACTCCAGTATTGTCTTCCTCCTCCCAAAATAGGATCATGAAGCACTCCAGTATTGTCTTCCTCCTCCCAAGATAGAATCATGTAGCAATCCAGTATTGTCTTCCTCCTCCCAAGATAGAATCATGTAGCACTCCAGTATTGTCTTCCTCCTCCCAAGATAGAATCATGTAGCAATCCAGTATTGTCTTCCTCCTCCCAAGATAGAATCATGTAGCAATCCAGTATTGTCTTCCTCCTCCCAAGATAGAATCATGTAGCAATCCAGTATTGTCTTCCTCCTCCCAAGATAGAATCATGTAGCAATCCAGTATTGTCTTCCTCCTCCCACCATGACCCCACCATGACCCCCACCATGACCCCCACCATGACCACCACCATGACATTCCCCACCATGACCCTCACCATGACTCTTTCCACCATGACCCCCACCATGATCCCCACCATGACACTCCCCACCATGACCCCACCATGACCCCCACCATGACCCCACCATGACACTCCCCACCATGACCCCCACCATGACACTCCCCACCATGACCCCCACCATGACACTCCCCACCATGACTCCCACCATGACACTCCCCACCATGACCCCCACCATGACCCCCACCATGACACTCCCCACCAGGACCCTCACCATGACCCTCACCATGACACTCCCCACCATGACCCTCCCCACCATGACCCTCCCCACCATGACCCCCACCATGACCCCCACCATGACACTCCCCACCATGACACTCCCCACCATGACCCCCACCATGACCCCACCATGACCCCCACCATGATCCTCACCATGACCTCCACCATGACACTCCCCACCATGACACTCCCCACCATGACCCCCACCATGATCCCCACCATGACCCCACCATGATCCTATCCACCATGACACTCCCAACCATGACCCCCACCATGACACTCCCCACCATGACCCCCACCATGACACTCCCCACCATGACCCCCACCATGACCCTCACCATGACACCCCACCATGACCCCCACCATGACACTCCCCACCATGACCCCCACCATGACCCCCACCATGACCGCCACCATGACCCCCACCATGACACTCCCCACCATGACCCCCACCATGACCCCCACCATGATCCCCACCATGACCCCCACCATGACCCTCACCATGACACTCCCCACCATGACACTCCCCACCATGACCCCACCATGACCCTCACCATGATCCCCACCATGACACTCCCCACCATGACCCCCACCATGACACTCCCCACCATGACCCCCACCATGACACTCCCCACCATGACCCCCACCATGACACTCCCCACCATGACCCCCACCATGACACTCCCCACCATGACCCCCACCATGACCACCACCATGACACTCCCTACCATGACACTCCCCACCATTACCCCCACCATGACACTCCCCACCATTACCCCCACCATGACCCCCACCATGACCCCCACCATGACCCTCCCCACCATGACCCCCACCATGACCCCCACCATGACACTCCCCACCATGACCCTCCCCACCATGACCCCCACCATGACACTCCCCACCATGACCTCTACCATGACCCCCACCATGACCCTCCCCACCATGACCCCCACCATGACACTCCCCACCATGACACTCCCCACCATGACCCCCACCATGGCCCTCCCCACTATGACCCCCACCATGACCCCCACCATGACCCCCACCATGACACTCCCCACCATGACCCCCACCATGACACTTCCCACCATGACCCCCACCATGACCCCCACCATGACCCTCCCCACCAGGACCCTCCCACCCTGACCCCCCCACCATGACCCCCACCATGACCCCCACCATGACACTCCCCACCATGACCCCCACCATGACACTTCCCACCATGACCCCCACCATGACCCTCCCCACCATGACCCTCCTACCCTGACCCCCCACCATGACCCCAACCATGACCCTCCCCACCATGACCCTCCCACCCTGACCCCCCACCATGACCCTCTACACCATGACCCCCACCATGACCCCCACCATACTCCCCACCATGACCACCTACCATGCCCATCCCCACATGACCCCATGACCCACCATGACCCCCACCATGACCTCCCCACCATGACCCCCACCATGACCCCACCATGACACTCCCCCACCATGCACCCCACCATGACCTCCCACCATGACCCCCACCATGACCTCCCACCATGACCCTCCCACCATGACCTCCCACCATGACACTCCCCACCATGACACTCCCCACATGACCCCCACCATGACCCTCCCCACATGACCCCCACCATGACCCCACCATGACCCCCACCATGACCCCACCATGACCCCACCATGACCCCACCATGACCTCCCCACCATGACCCCCACCATGACACTTCCCACCATGACCCCCACCATGACCCCCACCATGACCCTCCCACCATGACCCTCCACCCTGACCCCCCACCATGACCCCCACCATGACCCCCACCATGACACTCCCACCATGACCCCATGACACTTCCCACCATGACCCCACCATGACCCTCCCCACCATGACCCTCCCACCCTGACCCCCCACCATGACCCCAACCATGACCCTCCCCACCATGACCCTCCCACCCTGACCCCCCACCATGACCCTCTACACCATGACCCCCACCATGACCCCCACCATGACCCCCACCATGACACTTCCCACCATGACCCTCCCCACCATGACCCTCCCACCCTGACCCCCCACCATGACCCTCTCCACCATGACCCCCACCATGACCCCCACCATGACCCCCACCATGACCCTCCCCACCATGACCCTCTCCACCATGACCCCCACTATGACCCCCACCATGACACTCCCCACCATGACCCCCACCATGACCCCCACCATGACACTCCCCACCATGACCCTCTCCACCATGACCCCCACCATGACCCCCACCATGACCCCCACCATGACCCCCCCACCATGACCCCCACCATGACACTTCCCACCATGACCCCCACCATGACCCCCACCATGACCCTCCCCACCATGACCCTCCCCACCATGACCCCCACCATGACACTTCCCTCCATGACCCCCACCATGACCCTCCCCACCATGACCCTCCCACCCTGACCCCCCCACCATGACCCTCTCCACCATGACCCCCACCATGACCCCCACATTACACAACTGTTACCACGGTACATCATCATCCCGCCCACTATACTGTATATCAAGATTTCTCTTGGCTGCCACGGTACATCATCAGCTCACCATCTCCTCTACCAGGCACACGACCTTCTCTACCAGTCACACGACCTTCTCTACCAGGACCACGACCTTCTCTACCAGGCCCACGACCTTCTCTACCAGGCCCACGACCTTCTCTACCAGGCACACGACCTTCCCTACCAGGCCCACGACCTTCTCTACCAGGCACACGACCTTCTCTACCAGGCACACGACCTTCTCTACCAGGCACACGACCTTCCCTACCAGGCCCACGACCTTCTCTACCAGGCCCACGACCTTCTCTACCAGGCACACGACCTTCCCTACCAGGCTCACGACCTTCTCTACCAGGCACACGACCTTCTCTACCAGGCACACGACCTTCTCTACCAGGCCCACGACCTTCTCTACCAGGCCCACGACCTTCTCTACCAGGCACACGACCTTCCCTACCAGGCCCACGACCTTCTCTACCAGGCACACGACCTTCTCTACCAGGCCCACGACCTTCTCTACCAGGCACACGACCTTCCCTACCAGGCTCACGACCTTCTCTACCAGGCTCAAGACCTTCTCTACCAGGCCCATGACCTTCTCTACCAGGCTCACGACCTTCTCTACCAGGCACACGACCTTCTCTACCAGGCACACGACCTTCTCTACCAGGCCCATGACCTTCTCTACCAGGCCCATGACCTTCCCTACCAGGCTCACAACCTTCCCTACCAGGCTCACGACCTTCTCTACCAGGCTCACGACCTTCTCTACCAGGCCCACGACCTTCTCTACCAGGCTCACGGCCTTCTCTACCAGGCCCACGACCTTCTCTACCAGGCCCACGACCTTCTCTACCAGGCCCACGACCTTCTCTACCAGGCTCACGACCTTCTCTACCAGGCACACGACCTTCTCTACCTGGCTCACGACCTTCTCAACCAGGCACACGACCTTCTCTACCAGGCACACGACCTTCTCTACCAGGCTCACGACCTTCTCAACCAGGCACACGACCTTCTCTACAAGGCACACGACCTTCTCTACCAGGCACACGACCTTCTCTACCAGGCACACGACCTTCTCTACCAGGCACACGATCTTCTCTATCAGGCTCACGACCTTCTCTACCAGGCCCACGACCTTCTCTACCAGGCACACGACCTTCTCTACCAGGCACACGACCTTCTCTACCAGGCACACGACCTTCTCTACCAGGCACACGATCTTCTCTATCAGGCTCACGACCTTCTCTACCAGGCCCACGACCTTCTCTACCAGGCACACGACCTTCTCTACCAGAGTGTATGGGGACGTTCCTACGACCCTACACAATGATCTTTCCCTCGGTACTTGATCACGACTGTCATCACACAAGGTCTTGACGTCCTGTGGTAATCAGAGACGTAACATTTTTTGTCGTCACTTTGTATGATAAAGTAAACTGGAACAGACATGTTAGTACGATGTATATAATCCTTCTCGTACGTTCTGTACCTTCTCCACTGACTGTGATTACTAGGCGTCCCATCATACAAGTAGAGGAATGTCTGCACCATCTTCATTCTAGTTATGTTTCCCTGCAACTCTCTACCCTGGTCCTCCACACCAACACCCACACGAAGTGACCAGCTGGGAAGACGCAGAAAGTTACAAGCCAAATCCTCCTGGGCCCATCTTACACCACCAACAAGAGTCGCTCATCTTGCTGAACCTGTCCACCTTCTCCCACCAGAACGAGGAACTCACACGGCAATCTAACACGTAACTGCAGACAACCCTTCACGACGCCCTACCCCCACACTCGACTGTTTCCGGTCAGAGGTCATACAGACAGATGACAACAATACGACATCTACCATCGTAAACGTTAAGACAATCCAGGAACAATTGCATGGCTAAGCAAGTAAACAGTTTACATTAAGCAAAACTATGTGGTATGACAACTACTATGTTACAGTTCGTCATTAGTAGTTCAAGCAACTATTACATAGTGCACAATACATAACACTATTACATAGTGCACAATACATAACACGATTACATAGTACACAATACATAACACGATTACATAGTACACAATACATAACCACAGGTGTTACTCTGTAGAACTTCCACTGTAGCTACGTCGAGGTTGCAGGAGCTTCTAAGCGTGGAGACATCCAGTTCCACCTGGATCCTAAGCTCTTCCACGATCACTAAAGTTGTAGCAGTTATGACCTCCCAGTTCTGTAATGTCTGCAAAACTCAACTGTGTATTTTCAGCTTAATAGCTTCCCAGGTCCGTTCATCATCACCGTCAGACCTGGCACACGTCAGACTGTGTGTGTGTGTGTGTGTGTGTGTGTGTGTGTGTGTGTGAAGTGTGGTTATGGATGTGTGCAAGTGAGGCCATCGTACGATTGTCCCTGACGCTACCTCGCTGAGGTGGGAAAGATAGATAGGTATGAGGAAGAAAACTTGTTTAATCTGCAAACCAACCAACGTATGACCTCACTCTCTCTAAATGATCACTGAAAAGAGAAATTCCCAAGATAGAATCATGAAGTACTCCAGTATTGTCTTCCTCCTCCCAAGATAGAATCATGTAGCACTCCAGTATTGTCTTCCTCCTCCCAAGATAGAATCATGAAGCACTCCAGTATTGTCTTCCTCCTCCCAAGATAGAATCATGAAGCACTCCAGTATTGTCTTCCTCCCATGATGTGGATCATTTCATAATACCTCGACTTATGGCTCAGTTATGTAGGTTTCTCATGATCCATCTCTCCGGATTCCTGTGTTACTCGTAGTATTTCTCATATTGACCATCACCTCGTACTGCATCACACCTGTTGTATGTTCCTACCAAACCCTGCTGGATTCATCCTACCCATATATAGAAATCTATCGTGTTAGCAGGACACCATCACTATCACTAAACCCAAACTGCCCATCACTGAAGTCTAATTCATTAAAAAGAAATTAAAGACATTCAAACAGCAACAGATGACTGTGTGTTTTCGAGGTGGTTTGTGATGGTGTCAGATAACAGACAGTAACAGATCAGTGTGGTGAAACTTGCAAGACATTTAGATGATTCACACAGACTCCCACGTGGAGTGTCAGACGTGTGGTTAATGAGGCGCAAATACTGCAAGTTGTTGGACATGAAGTGAAGTAATTATCAGGGTTATTCTTAACCGTATGTGTAGCACTGTCTGCAAACATTATAGTCGGAAAATTATTCCATATGTCAACAATGATCGAGTTTATTATTATTCTTCATTGATTCGTTTTCGTAACATCTCGTCCCTGCCACCACAACAACAACACCAGTCTGTAGCTCAGAGGTTAGTGTTGATCTCTCATCATCACCTGTGCTGGAATATCATCTGCATATTTCCACTCCCTCAGGACTTCCTACCATTGTATCCGAGTCTAATTATGAAGTTCAGAGGCTCAGCTCAGAGTGGCGTGCACGTCCACCTGTACCCAGGGGGAACTCTGCCTGACTCCCGGAACTTGGTTTCTATCATCTCTTATAAAAACTTAACATTTTCATCTTCAGCTGCCTCAGTCGTACTCAGCCTACGTCCATCCCCTTCATCCATCTCCACATCTACTATCCCCTCACTGAGGTGGATCGTTCGTTACTTTATATATTCCTTCCTCGGGCGCTTACATGACCAGCCCACGCTCGCTATATAGCCGTTCCTTTAGATGAATTATCTTGGGATAGTTCTTAATCATATTCAGAATATAATCTTCATTAATTTCCAACTTACTCCATTATGATATTTTCATTGCCATTTCTAATTAATGTCTCTTCTCTATAAGCTATAACATTACTCTTCTGTATCTCCTCCATGACGAATGTATCTGCTTCGCAACCTCAAACCTTCAATGGTATCCTTACCATATTACCTTCAACATTTTCTCTTGATCCTTTCTCTGGGATCCACACAGCTCGACACTGTTGATGTAAGGCACACAACACTGTCTATAAACAGCCACATTGATTTCTTTTGATTTCCCTCGGGTTACCAAGCCAGCAACAATCTCCTCAGAATTGTAATCCAGTCTGGTAGCTACACAATCACGCTCACCCGATATTCTCAGTCTCTATTGTTGCCTGTGTAAATACAGCATCCAACACCACTGGATGATCCTCCTGCCCCCCACTCTCTCTCTCTCTCTCTCTCTCTCTCTCTCTCTCTCTCTCTCTCTCTCTCTCTCTCTCTCTCTCTCTCTGGCAGGTTTCATGAGACACCGGTACAGAGAACATCACTGGGATTTCAAGGATTCGTTTCCATATTTCATCCATCAAATGCTGAGTCAGTTTCATTAAAACTGAGATCCCTATATGAGTCTCTTCCCTGTTCTTTTCGCATATCTATAGATACTCAGGAAGTACTTCTATCTTGGTTTTGTTTATCTATCGTATTCATCCTCTGCTCTGCGTCAATTCTGAGACTACATATTCTTCAAAATCTTCTTACCTCAATAATCCATTTTTCTCCCATATCGTAATTATCTTATCATTAAGGCCACATCTTCACCCACGCATTTCTCTGTATCTCGTCTCCAGTTCGCCCAGTGAGGTAGATATCATCGTCTCCAGTTCGCCCAGTGCAGTAGATATCATCGTCTCCAGTTCGCCCAGTGAGGTAGATATCATCGTCTCCAGTTCGCCCAGTGCAGTAGATATCATCGTCTCCAGTTCGATCAGTGAGGTAGATATCATCGTCTCCAGTTCGCCCAGTGAGGTAGATATCATCGTCTCCAGTTCTCCCAGTGAGGTAGATATCATCGTCTCCAGTTCGCCCAGTGAGGTAGATATCATCGTCTCCAGTTCTCCCAGTGAGGTAGATATCATCGTCTCCAGTTCGCCCAGTGAGGTAGATATCATCAAGGTTTCTGAGTAACTCTGAGCCAAGCTTGGTGGTTGGGCGTCATCCAGCGTCTGCCATATGAGTGATCAATAAGGACCAACTGGTCATCAGGGAACACGTCATCCACAAACTTATTCTTCTTCTAGAATTTTGGTTTTTCTTTCATATATATCCAGGTGGATCGGTCGGGCAAGATTCATTCTTCCTAAAACTATGTTGTCTTTCACACATCATACTGATGGGCAACACTAGTCTAGGGTTATGTGTCTGTTGTCTGCTGTTGTGCTACACCGTTGTCTGCCGTTGTAGTACACCGTTGTCTGCCGCTGTTGTACATCGTTGTCTGCTGTTGTGGTACACCGTTCTCTGCCATTGTGGTACACTGTTTTCTGCCGTTGTAGCACACCGTTGTCTGCTGTTGTAGTACACCGTTGTCTGCCGTTGTGGTACACTGTTGTCTGCCGTTGTTGTACACTGTTGTCTGCCGTTGTGGTACACCGTTGTCTGCCGTTGTGGTACACTGTTGTCTGCCGTTGTGGTACACTGTTGTCTGCCGTTGTAGTACACCGTTGTCTGCCGTTGTAGTAAACCGTTGTCTGCTGTTGTAGTACACCGTTGTCTGCCGTTGTGGTACACCGTTGTCTGCTGTTGTAGTACACCGTTGTCTGCCGTTGCGGTACACCGTTGTCTGCCATTGTGGTACACTGCTGTCTGCCGTTGTAGTACACCGTTGTCTGCCGTTGTAGTACACCACTGTCTGCTGTTGTAGTACACCGTTGTCTGCTGTTGTAGCACACCGTTGTCTGCCGTTGTTGTACACCGTTGTCTGCCTTTGAGGTACACCGTTGTCTGCCGTTGTGGTACACCGTTGTCTGCTGTTGTAGTACACCGTTGTCTGTCGTTGTGGTACGCCGCTGTCGGCTGTTGTGGTACACTGTTGTCTGCCGTTGTGGTACACTGTTGTCTGCCGTTGTAGTACACCGTTGCCTGCCGTTGTAGTACACCGTTGTCTGCTGTTGTAGTGCACCGTTGTCTGCCGTTGTGGTACACCGTTGTCTGCCGTTGTAGTACACCGTTGTCTGCTGTTGTGGTACACCGTTGTCTGCCGTTGTGGTACACCGTTGTCTGCCGTTGTAGTACACCGTTGTCTGCCGTTGTGGTACACCGTTGTCTCTCTTGCCGCTGCCAGCACTGAGTACCAGATGATGAGGTACATCATGAGGGTCCAGTCATGGGACTCCTCTCTTCCATTACATTTATGACGGTGTTTTCTGAGGTATTCTCCTCTCTCTCTCTCTCTCTCTCTCTCTCTCTCTCTCTCTCTCTCTCTCTCTCTCTCTCTCTCTCTCTCTCTCTCTCTCTCTCTCTCTCTCTCCGGCAGTAGTGATGGCAGCTCTGGGTCTTCAGGTGAGAGAGCAAGTCACACCGTCTCCAACTCGCCCACATTTACCCTCACCTGACCCACTCACTTATCCTGCTGAGGTCTGTGAGTTGTTCCTTTATGTTACTTGGTTCTTGATGAATTATGAAGTCATCTAGACATTCATTTTCCTTATCAGTTACGCTTCATGCGTACATTACTTCTTCTTCTTCTGTTGTGGTTATCTCTGGCCTTCCTTCCTTCATCCTCCAGATGCAGTGTGGTTTCTGTGTCTGCTTCATGTGTTTCATATCGTAGAACGCATCGTTATGCCGCCCGTCACATTACTGCCCACCTGGAACGTTACGTCACCAGCGCTCGTCACACAATGTCTACCTGGAACGTTACGTCACCAGCGCTCGTCACACAGTGTCTACCTGGAACGTTACGTCACCAGCGCTCGTCACACAATGTCTACCTGGAACGTTACGTCACCAGCGCTCGTCACACAATGTCTACCTGGAACGTTACGTCACCAGCGCTCGTCACACAGTGTCTACCTGGAACGTTACGTCACCTGCGCTCGTCACACAGTGTCTACCTGGAACGTTACGTCACCAGCGCTCGTCACACAAAGTCTACCTGGAACGTTACGTCACCAGCGCTCGTCACACAGTTGCCTGGTAGTCAATAGTAGTTCTATTCTGAACTTTGTTTCCACATCGCCAATTTTGCTTTTCAGTCGTTGTTTCATTGTGTGAAATAATTTCTCTAACGTCCCGTAGCGATGTGACCAGAGTCGTTCAGGCGAGATCACTCCAGTCGCCTGACGCTGGAATAGCTCCTGGAAATCTTTCCTTCCCTCACCCTCTGCTGGACCTGCCTCACAACAAGGGCCATATATACACGTAGCAGCAAGATCATATATACACGTAGCAGCAAGATCATATATACACGTAGCAGCAAGATCATATATACACGTAACAGCAAGATCATATATACACGTAGCAGCAAGATCATATATACACGTAGCAGCAAGATCATATATACACGTAGCAGCAAGATCATATATACACGTAGCAGCAAGATCATATATACACGTAACAGCAAGATCATATATACACGTAGCAGCAAGATCATATATACACGTAGCAGCAAGATCATATATACACGTAGCAGCAAGATCATATATACACGTAACAGCAAGATCATATATACACGCAGCAGCAAGATCATATATACACGCAGCAGCAAGATCATATATACACGTAACAGCAAGATCATATATACACGTAGCAGCAAGATCATATATACACGTAACAGCAAGATCATATATACACGCAGCAGCAAGATCATATATACACGCAGCAGCAAGATCATATATACACGTAACAGCAAGATCATATATACACGTAGCAGCAAGATCATATATACACGTAACAGCAAGATCATATATACACGTAGCAGCAAGATCATATATACACGTAGCAGCAAGATCATATATACACGTAGCAGCAAGATCATATATACACGTAACAGCAAGATCATATATACACGCAGCAGCAAGATCATATATACACGTAGCAGCAAGATCATATATACACGTAGCAGCAAGATCATATATACACGTAACAGCAAGATCATATATACACGTAACAGCAAGATCATATATACACGTAGCAGCAAGATCATATATACACGTAACAGCAAGATCATATATACACGTAGCAGCAAGATCATATATACACGTAACAGCAAGATCATATATACACGTAACAGCAAGATCATATATACACGTAACAGCAAGATCATATATACACGTAACAGCAAGATCATATATACACGTAGCAGCAAGATCATATATACACGTAGCAGCAAGATCATATATACACGTAGCAGCAAGATCATATATACACGTAACAGCAAGATCATATATACACGTAACTGCAAGATCATATATACACGTAGCAGCAAGATCATGCATGATCGTGAGATGATCTGGAACTCACGAGGAAAATGTGGAGGTGTTGTAGATTGGTCATCACAATATCATGTTGACTGTCTTAAAGATATTAAAAGTAAATAGATTTGAAGACGAAATACTCAAGCAGCCGCTTCAGCATCCACGTTCTCCTCCTCAGGTGACGCTGAGCAGCCACACTATATGTGGCTGTGTGTGTGTGTGTGTGTGTGTGTGTGTGTGTGTGTGTGTGTGTGTCTTTGTAAGTGTATTAATCCTGCGTAAGTATGTGTGCATTTGTTTGGTTTTCTTTTCCTGTTTGTCTGCGTCATTCTTTGCTCATTTGTTTACATGAAAACAAACTTTCCTTGTGGTTGATATTGTCTTCGCAGGATCCAGCCGACCAGCACACACCACACGCTACCCAGACGCTCACTCTGATCCTAACTCGATCCTGCTGAGATTACATGGCGGCAGCCGACCTCCTGACTGTGCCTCACCTTCCTCAGGCAGGATCTTCACTGTGCCTCACCTTCCTCAGGTAGGATCTTCACTATGCCTCACCTTCCTCAGGCAGGATCTTCACTGTGCCTCACCTTCCTCAGGCAGGATCTTCACTGTGTCTCACCTTCCTCAGGCATGATCTTCACTATGCCTCACCTTCCTCAGGCAGGATCTTCACTGTGCCTCACCTTCCTCAGGTAGGATCTCCACTGTGCCTCACCTTCCTCAGGCATGATCTTCACTGTGCCTCACCTTCCTCAGGTAGGATCTTCACTGTGCCTCACCTTCCTCAGGCATGATCTTCACTGTGCCTCACCTTCCTCAGGCAGGATCTTCACTGTGCCTCACCTTCCTCAGGCAGGATCTTCACTGTGCCTCACCTTCCTCAGGCATGATCTTCACTGTGCCTCACCTTCCTCAGGCAGGATCTTCACTGTGTCTCACCTTCCTCAGGCAGGATCTTCACTGTGCCTCACCTTCCTCAGGCATGATCTTCACTGTGCCTCACCTTCCTCAGGCAGGATCTTCACTGTGCCTCACCTTCCTCAGGCAGGATCTTCACTGTGCCTCACCTTCCTCAGGCAGGATCTTCACTGTGCCTCACCTTCCTCAGGCAGGATCTTCACTGTGTCTCACCTTCCTCAGGCAGGATCTTCACTGTGTCTCACCTTCCTCAGGCAGGATCTTCACTGTGTCTCACCTTCCTCAGGCAGGATCTTCACTGTGTCTCACCTTCCTCAGGCAGGATCTTCACTGTGTCTCACCTTCCTCAGGCAGGATCTTCACTGTGTCTCACCTTCCTCAGGCAGGATCTTCACTGTGTCTCACCTTCCTCAGGCAGGATCTTCACTGTGCCTCACCTTCCTCAGGTAGGGTCGCTAATCATATATATCCATAAGGAGAAGACTTTAGTATTGTTACTTGTGGAACGGTATGGTTGAGGTATAACATTATCATCCCACGTGGTCAGGTATACCCAGTGTTGACCATACACAACATCGGCTCAGGTTAGGTTGGCTAGTGTTTGGTTGCTGTATAACCCGGTTCATATGAACGAGTCTGTGGCATAATGGAATCTGGAGGTGGGATATAGTGAACAAGATTTTGCTTCCTGGATACCTTAAGCCTACCTCAGGGGCTGATTATCACAGGCCAATTAGAGTTGGTGTATTACGTGTAGTTTTGAGATATTTGATAACTATAGTTTGAAGACATAACACAAGAAATACACCAACGTTTGCATGGAAACTAAACTATTGCAGAAATGACAAGAAACATGAAACTCCTTATCAACATTTGCTATTGTCGTTCCTGCGAATGTTAACTTTGTGATCTGGAGAACAGCTGGTGCAGGAGAACAGCTGGTGCAGGAGAACAGCTGGTGCAAGAGAACAGCTGGTGCAGGAGAACAGCTGGTGCAGGAGGACAGCTGGTGTTGCCCACATTCGTGCAGTATCTCGGGTGTTCATGGTCGGACAGAATCACTGCTCGGGATACACTGTTATATATTGACTGGTATGATGATGAGAAGCGTCACAAAAAAAGACAGAAAGGTGATGATGAAAACGTTCATCATAGACATACAAAGCAAAGGAGACAAGGTAGAAGGAATATAGAGACATGTCACAAGCAAAACTGAAGGTCTGAAACAAATGAACTACCACAAGAAGATGAATGAACTACACTGTAGTCTAGACAGAAGAAGAGATACATGATAAGACGTGCACAGCAGCAGATACAAGACATAAGGAAGAACGACTTAAATCTGGAAGCGTCTCAGTAAGGAAGGTTCAGAAGTAGTAGATAAGGAGTAACACCTGGCAACATAATAAACAATAGTAGTGGAAAATACACACATCTGGGGTGGGTCTCGCTCTGTATCCTTACTTGACAGAGTGGAGTCGAAAGCGGTTCGACTTGTCAGCTCCCCCAGGCTAACTTCAAAGCTTAACCCCCTTACCTTACGCCGCAATGTTGGTTCACTTTCCCTCTTCTTTAAGTATCACTTTGGCTTTTGTTCCCAAGAAGTGTCTGCTTGTGTGCCCACATCACTAGCCAGGCCACGCAATACTCAGCAAGCTGCTGTCTCATGTTTATTGTGTGGCCATCAGCAACTCAAGGTGGGCCATTTTGACAAGTTTCCTTCCCTAAACGTCGAAACTTTGGAACTCTCAACCTTCTCATGTGTTTCCCAGTAACTATGACTTGACACCTTTTAAAATACAGGTTTTCCATTTCCTCCAAAATTCGTAAATACTTTCCCTTGTTTCTTCTTTCTTCCTTTCGTTAACCATTTTACATCACAATTAACGCCATTGTGTCTGTGACTTGAGCCTTCAATGTAACAAAAACAAAAATCATGATAGAAACATTTATAGAGAAATTAGACACATGAGTGAAGTGAATCTCATATAAATCCTGAACGAGTGATGATTCTAGCGGGGTAACGAGCGAGACAAAAAGTATTATACAAAATGCAAGACGTGTGGTGAGCGCTACGCGGACGCCACCTTTCCCGGGAAAGTCTCTTCGCTGTTACACGTAGTGAGGTAGGTAGGCTGGTGAGTGGGTGTTCTTATGTTCTTCATCTTTCTCTGTTCTTCGTTATGTTCACTAATATTTACTCGTGTGTTCTTATATTATCATCTCCTCAAGATCCATGGATGACTGTCGCATTCAATATCCTCAAGGACCAATATTGTTGAGGAACACTGTGTTATGTCGACCTTATCTTACCCCGTCAACAAGAGGGTCCCCCACAATGTTGCTGGCATCACCTGTACCCTTGGTGGCCGCCTGTACCTTGCTGTATTCACGTTACAGTCAGACTTCAGTCAGTCAGTTCAGTGTTACCTGGAAGGCAGCAAGAACTAATATCATTAATTCTCAACCATTAGCGAACCAATTTGATGAAGTAAACACGATCATAACAAGAACACTGGGAATGGCCAGTCATCATTCCCTCCCAACACGGAGAGAACCAGTGGGTTAATCACCGGCCGGGGA